>NC_133335.1:26314339-26606839 GCF_042186555.1 Aquarana catesbeiana | reverse complement strand
CCGGCAGAAAAAGTCTGATGGGAGCCTTTCATCGGACATTCTGACCGTTTGTATACCCCATTGGACTTTTTCTGTCAGCATTTCCGGCGGACTTAGATATAGAACATGTTCTAAATCTTTCCGTTGGAAATGCCGACGGAGTTTTGCCTGATGCAAAGTCCGGCCGTTGTGTACGCGGCATAACTCTTTATCCCCTTTCCTTCCTTTCTCTTTTTTCTCTCGCCCTTGTCTCTTCCCTCTCTCTTCTTCCTTTTACCTCCATTCTTTCTCTCTTCTCTCTTTTCTCTCTTCTCTCTCTTTTCTCTCTCTCTCTCTTTCTCCCTCTCTCTTTCTCCCTCTCTCTTTCTCCCCCCCTCTCTCTCTCTCTCTCTCTCTCTCTCTCTCTCTCTCTCTCTCTCTCTCTCTCTCTCTCTCTCTCTCTCTCTCTCTCTCTCTCTCTCTCTCTCTCTCTCTCTCTCTCTCTCTCTCCCATCTCTTCTCTTTCCTTTCTCTCTCCTCTCCCTTCTTCTCCCCCCTCCTTTCTCTCTCTATGTATCTGTGTCTCTCTGACATTACAGATGTCTATGCTCACTCTTGTGGTCTCTCCCAACTCTCTATGTATATACAGACAGTCAGTATGTTGGGGTGATGATTTTACCCCCCATGGTTGTGAGGTCTGATTCCTCTCTATCCATTTTCCTCCATAACATATCAGATTGTATACACTGTATATGTAACCTTTAGATGTATATAATATAATGGCAGAAGTCACTCATCTTCGTGGCACTGGGTTCCCTCATCAGTGTATGAGGAGGACGGTGTACGTGGCATGGTTCTAGATGGTGTTGTAAAGGGGGAGGGGGTCATTGTAGTCCGCTGTCACCCAGAACACGTGTGGCACCTGTCACTGGATGTGTCACCCAGCAGGTGACAAAGGCACGGTCCATTCTGATGCACCTCCTGTCCCCATCCCAAGGAGAAGCTTGCGATACAGAAGGCCCCGCTAATCCCTTCTGTCAGAAGCGGATGAGATTAGGAGGGGGTGATCGCCCATCTGTCGCTAAAAGCCATCCTGGGATAGCCAATGTCTTATTTCCACAAAGGACATCATGCATCTGACCTGACCGCATAGCAAAACCTTCTGTGATGGAGATAAAAAAAAAAAAAGGCAGTTGTGGAGGTTTTCATGCCTGCAGCAGTCACATACATGTGAAAGAATTTGAATCTTAGGACCTACATGTCCATACTATTGACCAAATATGTTAAAGGTTTCAAAATAGTGGAATGTATATTATCAGTTTTCCCATTGCAGGGAGATACAATGACAGTGCTTGTGTAATGTTATTTAAAAAATATATATGTTTTTTTTTTTAAACCGTCAAACACATACACTATATTGCCAAATTGGGATGCCTGCCTTTACACGCACATGAACATTAATGGCATCCCAGTCTTAGTCCGTAGGGTTCAGTATTGAGTTGGCCCACCCTTTGCAGCTATAACAGCTTCAACTCTTCTGGGAAGGCTGTCCACAAGGTATAGGAGTGTGTCTATGGGAATGTTTGACCATTCTTCCAGAAGCGCATTTGTGAGGTCAGGCACTGATGTTGGACGAGAAGGCCTGGCTCGCAGTTTCCGCTCCAATTCAGCCCAAAGTTGTTCTATCGGGTTGGGGTCAGGACTCTGTGCAGGCCAGTCAAGTTCCTCCACCCCAAACTAACTCATCCATGTCTTTATGGACCTTGCTTTGTACACTGGTGATCAGTCATGTTGGAACAGGAAGGGGCCATCCCCAAACTGTTCCCACAAAGTTGGAAGCATGAAATTGTCCAAAATATCTTGGTATGCTGACGCCTTAAGTGTTCCCTTCACTGGAACTAGGGGGCCAAGCCCAACCCCTGAAAAACAACCCCACACCATAATCCCCCCTCCAGCAACAAATGATTTGGACCAGTTCACAAAGCAAGGTCCATAAAGACATGGAAGAGCGAGTTTGGAGTGGAGGAATTTTCCTGGCTTGCACTGATCCTGACCTCATCTCGACAGAACACCTTTGGGATGAATTAGAGCAGAGACTGCGAGCCAGGCCTTCTCGTCCAACATCAGTGTCTGACCTCACAAATGCACTTCTGGAAGAATGGTCAAACATTCCCATAGACACACTCCTAAACCTTGTGTACAGCCTTCCTAGAAGAGTTGACTCTGTTATAGCTGCAAAGGGTGCGCCAACCCAATATTGAACCCTATGGACTAGGATAGGGTTTCCACCTGTCTGGGATTCACCTCACTTTCCCAATGCCATGGTTCAAGCTTAGTACAAGAAACTAATGTAAAGACACAATTGGGTACTTCTAGTAGCTGTGTTGAAATGTATACAATCAGTGATAACAGGATTCATCAGTGTCTGAAGATCAGTTTTAAAGAAAAACCTTGGTGTGCCTTTCCGGAACTGCCATACCCCTTTCAGCTCACTGCTAGAGTGTGAGAGGCTGTAGTATCATGTGACAAGAGGTTGAGGTCCTAGCCAGGAGCACTGTGAAATGTTTTCTGAATCTGCCTCCATTGAACTATATAAAAGCTGCATTGAATGAACTGTCTTTGCTTCCTGGATCGGCCATTCATGGCTCAATTCTTCCACTATCTCTCAGGCAAGGGTAACAGATGGCTATAAACATTAAAATCTGATTGCACAATCTCCTTAAAGCTGAAGTTTAATCTGCTTATGTTTTGCATTCCCTGATTCCCCCCCCCCACCCCCATCATTATGTTAATGAAATTTTAAAAATGAAACGTTTGTGTTTTTGTTATATACGTTATTTTAGAGCCAGTGGTGTTGGTATTGGTTCTCTGCGCTTCTCTATGCAATGCAGGCAGATCATAGCTGGTGGGAGGGGCCAGCAGGGTGCTGTACATGGCTTCCTGAAACCATCACGCCACGCCACCCTGCCTTAGTACTCCTCTCAAGAACCGTCAGCCCTGATGCAAGCAGTAGGAGGAGTTATGCAAATATTGGAATGTCTTGATGGGTGGGTGTCAGTCCAGAAGAGTGGGTGTTTCTAGACAGACTGGGGGAGATTTATTAAACCTGGAGCACTCAGAATCTGGTGCAGTTGTGCATGGAACCAATCAGCTTCTAACTTCAGCTTGTTCAATTTAAGCTTTGACAATAAAATCTGGAAGCTGATTGGTTTCTATACAGAGCTGCACCAGATTTTGGGACATGCAATTCTTAGTAAATCAACCCAAATGTACACTATATTACCAAAATAATTGGTACGCCTGCCTTTACACGCACATGAACTTTAATGGCATGCCAGTCTTAGTCAGTAGAGTATAACAGCTTCAACTCTTCTGGGAAGGCTGTCCACAAGGTTTAGGAGTGTGTCTATGGGAATGTTTGATTGTTCTTCCAGAAGCGCATTTGTGAAGTCAGGCACTAATGTGGATGAGAAGGCCTGGCTCGCAGTCTCCGCTCTAATTCATTCCAAAGGTGTTCTATCGGGTTGAGGTCAGGACTCTGTGCAGGCCAGTCAAGTTCCTCCACCCCAAACTCACTCATCCATGTCTTTATGGACCTTGCTTTGTGCACTGGTGCACAGTCATGTTGGAACAGGAAGGGGCCATCCCCAAACTGTTCCCACAAAGTTGGGAGCATGATATTGTCCAAAATGTCTTAATAGTTCCCTTCACTGGAACTAAGGGGCCAGGCCCAACCCCCGAAGAACGACCCCACACCATATCCCCCCTCCACCAAATGATTTGGACCAGTGTACAAAGCAAGGTCCATAAAGACATGGATGAGTGAGTTTGGGGTGGATGAACTTGACTGGCCTGAAACAAAGAGAAGTGGCGGCAAATCCTGAGGGTAAATCAAACAAATTTATTGAATGTCCATAAAATCAAAGGAACATGACATACACAAGATCCAAAGGTGCCCAGTGGAAGCGTTTCACACGACTGCTTACTCATCACTAAATTACCCACAGATATGTGTATACATTTATTGTAAAAGTCCATGGGTGGAACCAATTGGAAGCCAGGAATCACGGAGCCTACACCTGACCCAGCACTCCCAAATCGGCTCAACACGGACCAACAAGCAGAAATGTAAAACCCAACTGTAACGAAACGTTCCATAGTCCGCTTGAGTGCTTACGTCATATACCGCTTCTCCCAGTCTGAATATAGATATCAGATATTCCACCGGCTAACAAACAGAAAACAAGACAATACTTGTTTGGTTTCTGAATATGGACCGTTTTATTTGAGATGACATACAAATATATATATTATATATATAATTACCCACAGATATGTATATACATTTATTGTAAAAGTCCATGGGTGGAACCAATTGGAAGCCAGGAATCACGACTGCTTACTCATCAGTAAATTACCCACAGATATGTGTATACATTTATTGTAAAAGTCCATGGGCGGAACCAATTGGAAGCCAGGAATCACGGAGCCTACACCTGACCCAGCACTCCCAAATCGTCTCAACACGGACCAACAAGCAGAAATTTAAAACCCAACTGTAACGAAACGTTCCATAGTCCGCTTGAGTGCTTACATCATATACTGCTTCCTCCCAGTCTGAATATAGATATCAGATATTCCACCGGCTAACAAACAGAAAACAAGACAATACTTGTTTGGTTGCTGAATATGGACCGTTTTATTTGAGATGACATACAAATATATACAGCAGGCTGACAATACAAACTGTAACCAGAAACCTAATTAACATGAGCTCTGCCCCATTGTCAGGACTTTAGCTTTGGGGATGGCAACCTCCAGATTTTCCACTGCCGATTCTCTGGCATGCTGCTGGACAGGCACATTCCTCCATCCAACCACATCTTGTGCAGAAACAGGTTCGTCAAGGTCAGTCAGCTGCATCCGCCATAAGACCTCCGCATTCATAGCTGCGGGGGCAGGTTGCAAAGCACGCTGTTACTATGCCACATTGCAGACTCTTCCGCCAGGATTTCAGAGCTGTCGGATGGTACTTCCTGATAGCCCCAGGCAAAGGGAGCCCAGCCCTGGCGCTGAGCAGAGTCTAGCAGCCGTCTGTAGGCGATCTCCAGCTCCCATTCCTGAACAGCCAGAAACTCTATATCTTCCAGTTGCCAGTGCACTTCCGAGATGTTCAGTAGCTCTTCTCTGAAATCCATGATTTCGTCCAACCGCCACTCCAAATCACTCCCAAAGTTAGGGTCCCCTGTCAGCTTCACATAAAGCAGTCCCAGGCCGCCATAGCCAAAGCCTTCTGTTGGGCTGTCATCCGCTATCCAAGGGCATGCTTGGGATACATGCCACCGGAGGGGTCTGTAGCTCTCATCCAACCACATCTCTGCCCAGACCAGCCTGCTTAATTCATCTGTCTGCTCCTTGTCCGGTTTTTCTCCCCAAAACAGCACCCGCAATCCATGCTGTGACCAGTACCTTTCCTGGATGAAGGGGAGAACTTTTTCCTGGTGGTGCTGCTCACGGGCTAGCGCTTCTTTCCAGAGTTCACAGCGGATAAAATCATACCATCCCAGCAGGACCTGCTCTGATACTGGTCCTCTGTGCTGTATCTGCATCTCTCGCAACCTCCTTCCGAATTCCCCTTCCATGGCAGCTGGTATCTGTACCTCTCCTCTCCTCTCCTGCTATCTGGACCTTGGATCCAGGTGGAGTTTTGAATGTCCCAGACTGCAGGCAGCATCCCACTGCTTGCCACCAATGTAACGAAACGTCCCACACGCCGCTTGAGTGCTTTCGTCATATAGCGCTTCCTCCCAGTCTGAATATAGATATCAGATATTCCAACCGCGAACAACCAGGAAACAAGACAATACTCGTTTGGTTGCTGAACATGTACTGTTTTATTTGAGATGACACACAAATATATACAGCAGGCTGACAATACAAACTGTAACCAGAAACCCAAATAACATGAGCTAGTTTTCTAATCATTTACCCAGACTTGGTGACTCAGAGATATGACCTTTCAGGGTAGACTTGCCATCTTCTAGCTCACTGACTATACAATACATATTATCATAAATATCAGCACAGAACTCCTTCACACAATAGCAGGGTTAATTAGCACAAACAACAATGGGTGAAAGACTCTTATGCCTCGTTTCCACTGAGCGGATCAGTTCGGTTCGGTTCGGTACGGTACGGTACGCTATTTTGGGTGTTTCCATTATGAAAGCGGCCCATACAACCGAACCGAACCGTTCCATTCAGGGTCCTGCTTCAGATGTGGGGCCATAGAAAATGGAACGGTTCGGTTAGGGTGGAGCTACGATACATTACACTGATTGGTGGACGTGTGACGCCATGACGGCATTTTTTCTAAAACCACGTATGGCCCCTGTCGGTCCGACTTGCAGTGGAAACGCTCGCCTGAATAGGCCGGACCATTCTAGGCCGTCCAAACCGATCCGACCCGAACCGATCCGCTCAGTGGAAACGAGACATTAGAAGCCATACTAGACTTATTTACACTATAGCAGACAACAGACAGACAGGTGGCTGGAGTTGATGACATCAGCATCTTCTAAGAGTATAAGTCCCAACAGTATAAATCAGTCACTATTACTAATATGGCATATACAGGGTTCCCAGAGTCTGTGTGTCTTAAGGGGACATGGACCTGAATCCAAAGTAACACCACCTCAAGGGCATACAGGTCACAAAGAGCACCGTTCCCCCAAAATCCAGGGCCCATAGTCAGTAGGCAAGAGGCCAGCATTCAGTCCCCTCCAAAAGCCTCTTTCCCGGGTGAGTCCATCACAACAACAATACACATAGAGGAACCCACAAAATTCAAGTATACATAAAGTGAATTCTAAGTGTACATAAAATGAAAAGAATTGAGAGTGCATATGAACCATGAACACTGAAGTAGATAAAAAAAAGTAGTGCAACCATGTAATGTGAGCGCACGTGAACTTGACTGGTCTGCACAGAGTCCTGTTCTCAACCCGATAGAACACCTTTGGAATGAATTAGAGCGGAGATTGCGAGCCAGGCCGTCTCATCCAACATCAGGGCCTGGTCTCACAAATGCACTTCTGGAAGAATGGTCAAATATTCCCATAGACACACTCCTAAACCTTGTGGACAGTCTTCCCAGAAGAATTGAAGCTGTTATAGCTGCAAAGGGTGGGCCAACTCAATATTGAACCCTACAGACCAAGACTGGGATGGCATTAAAGTTCATGTGCGTGTAAAGGCAGGTGTTCTAATACTTTTGATAATATAGTGTATGTATTTGAGGTTTTAAAAAATATATATTTTTGAAATAAACTGATTTAAACAAGCACTGTCATTGTCTCTCCTTGCAATGTGAAAGCTGATAATATACAATCCACTATTTTAAAACCCTTAACATTTTTTGGTCAATAGCATGGACATGTAGGTCCTAAGATCCTAATGCCCCGTACACACGGTCGGACTTTCCGACGGAAAATGTGCGATCGGAGCTTGTTGTCGGAAATTCCGACCGTGTGTGGGCTCCATTGGACATTTTCCATCGGATTTTCCGACAAGTTTGAGAGCAGGCTATAAAATTTTCCGACAACAAAATCCGTTGTCGGAAATTCCGATTATGTATACACAAATCCGACACACAAAGTGCCACGCATGCTCCGAATAAATTAAGAGACGAAAGCTATTGGCTACTGCCCCGTTTATAGTCACGACGTACGTGTTTTACGTCACCACGTTTAGAACGATCGGATTTTCCGACAATTTTGTGTGACCGTGCGTATGCAAGACAAGTTTGAGCCAACATCCGTCGGAAAAAAATCTTGGATTTTGTTGTTGGAATGTCCGATCAATGTCCGACCGTGTGTACGGGGCATAATTCTTTCACATGTATGTGACTGCTGCAAGCATGAGAACCTCAACAACTGCCTTTTTTTTTTTTTTTTAATGCCATTAAAGTTCAGTTTTAGTAATATAGTGTATTTGTGTGTAAACCACCCTAGGTAATGCCAACATGTGATACTGAGCCTCCATGAACTGTGCAAGACTGAACGGAAGGCTGGAGGTCAGATTTAAATTTTACATTACAATATAATTGTAAAATCACTATATTTTTTAATTTATATTTACAAACTACTGAATGTGAAGGCCTAGCTAAACAACCAGATCAGTTTTTATCCAATCAAGCAAGACCTTGTACTACATATCTCTTGGACATTGCATGATGAGACTGTTAAATGTATGGTCATCTACAGGAGACGGCAAGTTCTTCCAACATCAGAAGCACTGGTTGTGACTTGGTGAACCCCTTGGACCTTCTGTTCACCCGAAAAGAACAAGTTTTTTCTGGGTGAACAAGTTTTGTTTTCGACTTTCAGCACCTTAGTCACATGCTCCCATCTGTGGCTAGCTTTAGGGCCTTCATTGGCTCATCCGACATATAGCCGCCTGCAAACGTTCCCAGAAACTGTGCTCTGGAGTATGCTTCGGCTTTCTGAAAGAGGTTCTCCATGACAAGAGTTGAAATCGGGACATAGGCTGTCTTGTGTGACCTGTTTAAAATTGATCCCAAGTACGCTGAGCATGGATCACCTGGGATTGGCCAGGGATTCCAAGCTCAGCTCTGTCCATGGTGCTGAAACCTTTAAGAGGGATTCAGCCAGGGGATCGGATAAACTGTCTGTTGGTGGTTTTAGCTGACTCAGAACTTCTTATCAGGAGACCTTCCATATGTGAGATGGTTAAAGGAGAACCCAGCTGAGCACTACTTTGCCCCTGCTCCATCCATGTTTTTAGAAAACTACCATTTATGGATTCCTCCTGGCTCAGCAATCATGCACAGGTAGATGAATTTAAAAAATTAGAACCTGCGGGTCACCATTGACCTGATATGATCCAGGAAAAAAAATATATACATATACATGCACCCATGGTTCAACAGGATCTTCACTTATTTTTTAAAGGTCAATGGTGAAGACTGAAGGACCCTTTGGTGAATCCTCCTCAATCTAAGCATGGAAAACCTCGGAGGATTGGTAAAAGAAAATAAGGAGTAATTGAGGGCATCCCAGGAAGGCAACGCCTATCTCTACAGGGTGGAGACAGTCTAGCTAAAATAGTGGGCAAGGCTTTTCATCTATAGGTTGAGGTGTATTCTATGTGAATACATCTTCTCTGAGATGTTCCCATATTTAGTTCTGGGTGAACCAGCCAACACAATATGGTGGAGGGATTCTCACAGCTTGGAGCAAACGTTGGCTTGTCTACTGTTGGAAGCAAAGTAAATTACTTTTTGTTCTCCATTGGACCAGCATTGTTCTGAAAATGAATAATCTGGTCAAAACAAAAGAAGTCTTAAGAAGAAACAGAATTAAAATGGCTGCTGGAAGCCTGTAAAATCTTGGTTCTATTAGTGTCCTCCAAGTGACATTAATCTAGATACTAACATGTTGACCTCCCCGTCTTGTTTCGCTATTAAGAGCTGGTGGCATCAGCTATTCGTCCTAAGTTCTCATGATGTCTCCCCCCCCCCCCCCAAATGTTTCTGTGCAGTCTTTTGATCTAGAGGACTTTGAGCACATTTTATAAGGTGGCAAGGAAAAAAAACACCTTATCACGTGAGCCAAGAGTTACTGTTGGCCCTTGTGAGCTTCAGTGCATGTCCTGTGCATCGTTATCGCCTTTGTCTTCTGGTACCTAATGTTTATCTGTTCTCTGCCTGCTGGCTGTTGTTCATCTGGTTCTCTTCTCTCAAAGCTCTGCCGAAATTTGACCTGCTGGTTGTTGTTCATCTGCTTGCTGCCAGCGACACAACTCTGCCTAAATACTAGCTGCTGCCAATGCACAGACTATTTTCCTCTCTAATTTAGTTCTTTGCTATAGTTGCATGTCCTTAAACCACTTCATACAAGAAAGATAACAGACCTGTCTACGGTGCACAAGATGGCCAAACTCTTGATAACAAAGCCGAGTTTGTGTGACAGTATGATGTCCTTGCTCTCGATAACCATCTTGTCTCCAGTCCAAGGTTCCTGAAGCAGAACACGGTGTAAAGAGTTCACAGTGGCTACAAACTGGATAATGGAAAGGGTTTTCAAAATTGCTGATCCATATTTCTGAACAGTATATGATGGCATGGCTTTGGCTATTAGAAGGGCATGCTGGTTCGCAGTCCTTTCCCTGGAGACATACAAAATGACCTGTCTCCGTGGGGCTACATAATATGACCACACTCTAGGAAATGAACCAATGGAACAGTTAAGGATTGCTATATAATCAGTTTATGTTACTGCAACAGAACTCAAAGATGGCATGATGTATTTGGACTAGAACAAGAGGTAGACCTTAAGAACAGAAATGTCATACTTCTGGAGAAGTAAGAGAGAAGAGAGCTGTTCTCTAGAAAAAGCTGTGCCTCTGAAACAAAATAGGATGGTACCAAGCCGTATTAAACCCAAAATCAAAAATTTTATATATTGCAGCTCATGTCTCATCCCTGTAACTGTTACATTCTGCTTGAGAGCTTGTTCTTTTGAAAAACAACAGACTTAAGGCTGAATCACATTACATCTAAGAAATGGTAAGTTAAAATATAATGCATGTTTGCTTTTGGGTTTAATACCACTTTCATCCTGGGTAACAATCCCATATTTTAATTAAGAGAATCTGATGGCCAGCTTGTGTATGTGGACCAGTATAAGACAACCTCTCAATGTACCTCTATTGAAGGACAAGATGACTACACTCTGGATAACAGATGTACATCTATAGAAGGACAAAATGTCTGTACTCTGGATACAAGTTGTGCTTCTAGGGTAGGACAAGATGACTCCACCCTGGTTAATGGACATGCCTCTATAGAAGGACATCATGGCTGCACTCTGGATAAACGCGTGCCTCCAGTGAAGGACAAAATGGCCCCACGTTTGATAACAACAGATGTGCTTCTAATAGAGGACAAGATGGTCCCAATCTTAATAACATATGTACTTCTAATGGAGGACAAGATGGCTCCACTCTTGGTAACAGATATACTTCTAGAGAAGGACAAGTTGTCTACACTCTTGATAACAGAGGTGTCTCTATAGAAGGACAAGATGGCTCCACTCTGGATAATAGATGAAACTAGAAGAAACAAAGCCTTTGATGATGCCCTGGAGGAGGGGCGAAACTCGTTGACGTACTTCCGGTTTATGCTAACCATTGATGCAATTTTCGCCTCCGTGGAACGAACGCCATACAGCGGCGAACTAAAATGTTTTTTACTGATGCCTGTCTTTGCCAAATATATGTAAGTGGCGCTTGAAATGCGCTTGATAATTTTATGTTAAGTGGTATTTCACTATGAGTTTCTTCTCTATTTTCCCATCTGTGGAGTGTGGCATATCCTTTCTGTCGTAAAGCACCCTCTTGGAAGAGTTTGTTGAACCATCCTACATATCCCCAGATCAATAGATCACTGCCTTTTTTGATCCCAGGCTGAGAAGCTGAGGGTCTATTGTTTCTGGTGAGTGGGGTCACCGAAGGGGGAGTCGCCTCACATTTTTCAAAGTTTTGGACCATTGCACTTTTTTATGGAAGCACCAAGCACTTTACAGGTTTGTGCTTATTATATTATATTATATATAATGTTGTTGTGTTTTGATTTTGTATGTCACAAACACATTGATGTATATGGCACTAATCACTAGGATGTGTATTGTATAATATAGGCTGCCAGCGCTGTTTTATGCTTTCTAAAAAAGAAAATTTAATGCAGCCATCACATCTAAGAATTGGTAAGTTGAAATATAATAAATGTTTGCTTTTGCGTTTTAATACCACCTTCATTCTGGGTAACAATCCCATATTTATTTAAGAGAATCTGATGGCCAACTTGTGTATGTGGACCAGTACAAGACAAGAACATGATAACTATATTCTAGATAAAGAATATCCCTCAAGAGCCTGTTTTTGTTTCTAATTACCCCTCGACTTGCTTTAGAGGTTGCCTCCAGCCAGGGACGATTGCACATATCGAGTGGTTTTATCTGAAGGCAAGCAGACTACGGATCCGGGGCTATGCCCTCCTGTGTATGTTACTGATATCAAGAGAAACCCCTGGGAGGCCCTTCTCTTCAAACCTATAGAGACATTGATTTGCTCAAAACGTCAGCTAGCATTGCATCTTTTTATGGCAACTAAGCTTGCAACAGCTAGGGCTTGGAAAACCCCTGTTCTGAGTTTCGAATCGGTAAAACACCACATGAACGATATTATGGTTTAACGAAAAATTAACGACTATTTTGTCCCACTCTTATGTTAAATTTCTTTGGGTATGGCAGCCTTGGATAGCACACACCCATCCTTTGCGTTTTGATCAACTACGTTAACGATCTCACACCACTTGGTACATGGACCCCTGAGACCTAACTTTCCCTTGGTTCCTCCTCGACCTATATTGTTTTCTGGTTTCTTATTACATCTCCTCCTTTTCGCCTTTATTTTATATGATTTGTCTCCGCACTAGTAGAGCCCTGTGGCCGACCTTGGTTCAGACAGCTGTTGGACATGTTCGATGTGTAGAGCTGCCATGTTATTCCTCTTTGACTGACCTTTAATGGAACTTTCTTATCGTTACATTCCCACACTGATACAACTTTCCATGTGCACTGGTCTTACCGTTAGTGCCTTTGTGTATAATATTGTGTCTCCCAAGACTGCAAAATGTTTTATTTTCTCTTTGTTTTATTGGATTTCATGTTTCTGTTATCTCACAAATGGCTCTGTGTGATGTGCTGATTGTCAATAAAATTCTTGTAAAAGAATTCTCCTCAAGAACAAATGGCTGCACTCTAGATAAGAGATGTTCCTCTATAGGACAGGGTACCCTGCACACTGGACAAAAGAGGTGTCTCTAGAGAAGAACAAAATGGCTTCATGCTGGAGAATAGATGTGTCTCTAGAGCAGGACAAAATGGCTGCATTCTGGATAATGAAATATTGATATTTCATATTTCAATTTAAGTTGATGACATCAGGACTCTCCACTTCACTTTACATGGATCTTTGAAGAGAGTCATTATAGAAGCATCACCTGCACAACACTTCATATCTGTTGATTTGCAGGGTTACATGCTAAAAAAATATATTTAATGATCCCTTCTTTATCTGTAAATACCACCATGGGTCTATTTCTGGCTCTTCTCTTGGCAATTACTATATCATTGTGCTAAGTGCTGACATCCCTGCTTTGCACTGCATAATAAAGCAACAGAATATGTGCCTGCAGAGCAGGACAAGATGCTTGCATTCCGGAAAAAAAGATGCCTCGTTAAAGCAGGACAAGATGACTGTATTCTAGATAATAGACAAAAAAAGCAGGACAAAATGGCTGCACTCAGAATTATAGATCTGTCTCTAGTGAAGTACAAGATGGCTCCACTCTTGATAAAACGTGCCTTTATAGGAGGACAAAATGGTTGCACTCTGGATAAATGTTGTGTCTCTAGTTAAGGACAAGATGAATCCACCCTGGGTAATGGACATGTCTTTATGGATGGACAAATGGCTGCACTCTGTATAAATGTTGTACCTCTAGTGAAGGACAAGATGGCCCCACTCTTGATAACAGATTTCCCTCTAGAGATTGAAAAAATGGCTCCACTCCTAATAACAGATATACCTCTAGTGAAGGACAAAATGGCTACATTCTGGCTAACACATGTACCTCGAGAGAAGGACCAAATGGCTCCACTCTGGACAAAGGTTGTGCTTCCAGTGAAGGGCAAGATGGGTCCCACTCTAGATAACAGATGTACCTATAATGGAGGACAAGATGGCTCCACTCTTGATAACAGATGTACCTCCAGTGAAAGACAAGTTGGCTCCACTCTTGATAACAAATGTACCTCTATAGAAGGACAAGTTGGCTACACTCTAGATAACAGATGTACATCTATAGAAGAAAAAAATGGGTGTACTCTGGATAAAAGTTGTGCCTCCAGTAAAGGACAAGATGGCCCCACTCATGATAACAGATGTACTTCTTAATGGAGGACAAGATGGCTCCTCTTGATAACAGATGTGCTTCTTTTTTTTCTCTCTTTTTTTTTTTTATACAGATGTGCTTCTAATGGAGGACAAGATGGCTCCACTCCTAATAACAGAAATATATCTAATGAAGGACAAGATGACTACATTCTGGATAACAGATGTACTTCTATAGAAGGAAAAAATGGCTCCACTTTGGATAAAGGTTGTGCCTCCAGTGAAGGACAAGATGGTCCCACTCTAGATAACAGATGTACCGCTAATGGAGGAAAAGATGGCTCCACCTTTGATAACAGATATACCTCCAGTGCAGGACAAGTTGGTTCCAGTCTTGATAACAGATATACTTCTAGAGAAGGACAAGATGGCTGCACTCTGGACAAGAGAGGTGTCTCTATAGAAGGACAAGATGGCTCCACTCCGGATAACAGAGTAATCCTCCTTTGAAGAACAAAATGGCTGCACTACAGACAATGAAATTCTGATGTCAATGGCATCACAACTCTCCCCTTCCTATTAAATACTGCCTTGAACGGAGTCCCAGACAGAAGTGTCACAAACGGCTTTCCTTATCTGCTGATTTGCAGGTTTTTTTGCCTTATTAAAGTTAAAAGGACTCTTTAACGATCCCATCTTCCTCTGTAAATACCACCATGGGTATATTTGTGTCTCTTGTCCCGGCAATCAATATATCGTTATGCTGAGTGGTGACGTCCCCACTTTGCACTGCATAATAGAGTAATGCTCTGGGGACCCGATTGATCAGGTTCTGCCTAGAGGATGTAGCTGACCCAGATCCCTCATAAATGACCCAAGCTCCCGGAGGCAGCCTTGGACTAGCAAGTAGGTAACTGTGGCAACTGCCAAAGGTGTGAAATTAAATTGTGGTTGCTGAATATTTTTTTTTCCAATATCGGTAAACAACCACAACTGGAATTTTGACAAGAGTTCATAATTTTTGATACTCCAAGCTTGACATCATAAACCTAGACCCTGATAGCTTTGTCTTTGAGGCACAGAGCACATTAGGATAGGTGTGAACACACAGCCCAAGTATTTGATACAGGTAAAAGCAAATTGTAGAGAAAAAAAAAAAAAACAGTGCAATGAGTCATCCAGCAACCCAAGTTGAAACCCTGGACCTTCAAACCCAAGTACAAAATGGGATATTCTTTTTATTTGCAGCAAATGAAATTGGTCGGAGATATTGGTTTTCATAAAAATGTATTTTATTATACAAACAGAAAAAAAAATTCTTTTAAATTCATGAATTTTAAAATATATGCTCTGGTTAAAATATGTAAAAGGACAAGTTTCATCATACATGGCAATGTTTACATAGTGGAGCAAGATATTACAAAAAGCCAACCACATTGATACCCCAACGCGTTTGGACCCATACAGTCGTGGTCTTCTTCAAGGGGGTATTTGTTCTAAAAAGATACACCAAGAGACTTTAAATTGTAACATGTCATGATATACAGAAATCTGCATACAAAGTAATGATGTGTGGTATATTTATTGCCAGAAATTGGAAACAGTACTATGACCAGAGCCTTAGAAGAAAATGAATGATCCAGAGGCCTCCATGGGCCGCCCCCATCCCCTCGAAGGCGAAATCCAGCTTCAGAAGGTTTGCAAGAAGCCACACTCTTGGCCCTCCAGAGACGAGGACAGGCAACACCTGCAATGCAGTTCCCAAATAATGACAATAAATGATACTTTAGCAATGCTGACAGAGTAACTTAAAAAATGCCAGACTGAAGAAGAAGAATTTTTGATTTTTGGTTATAAGGTTTATTTATATAGTACGTATGTGTACGCTATTTAGTCTTTTACTTGTATCTTATTTAATACTCCAACCTTATTCAATAAACTATTGATTGGAAAATAATTACTATGTGTGTGTATTATTTCAATACAAAGAAAAAGCCAAACATGGATGAAAGTGGAGTGAAGATAAATATACAGTATCTCACAAAAGTGAGTACACCCCTCACATGTTTATAAATATTTTATTATATCTTTTCATGTGACAACGCTGAAGAAATGACACTTTGCTACAATATAAAGTAGTGAGTGTACAGCTTGTATAATGCCGCGTACACACGGTCGGACTTTTCGTCTACAAAAGTCCAACGGACGCCGACGGACTAAAGCTGGCTGGTAATCCGATCGTGTGTGGGCTTCTCCGGACTTTCAGCAGACTTTTTCAGCCTCAAATCCGACGGACTTTAGATTTGAAACATGCTTCAAATCTTTACGTCGTAACTACGACGGACCCCGAAATCCGCTCGTCTGTGTGCTAGTCCGACGGACAAAAACCCATGCTAGGGCAGCTATTGGCTACTGGCTATGAACTTCCTTATTTTAGTCCGGTGTACGTCATCACGTACGAATCCGTCGGACTTTTGTGTGGTCGTGTGTAGGCAAGTCCGTTCGTTAGAAAGTCTGCTGCAAGTCCGCCGAAAGTCCGCAGGAAGTCTGTCGGACAGGCTGTCGGACTTTTGTAGACGAAAAGTCCGACCGTGTGTACGCGGCATTACAGTGTAAATTTGCTGTCCCCTCAAAAAAACTCAACACACAGCCAATCATTTCTAAACTGCTGGCAACAAAAGTGAGTACACCCCTAAGTGAAAATGTCCTAATTGGGCCCAAAGTGTCAATATTTTGTGTGGCCACCATTATTTTCCAGCACTGCCTTAACCCTCTTGGGCATGGAATTCACCAGAGCTTCACAGGTTGTCACTGGAGTCCTCTTCCATTTCTCCATGATGACATCACAGAGCTGGTGGATGTTAGAGACCTTGTGCTCCTCCACCTTCCGTTTGAGGATGCCCCACAGGTGCTCAATAGGGTTTAGGTCTGGAGACATGCTTGGCCAGTCCATCACCTTTACCCTCAGCTTCTTTAGCAAGGCAGTGGTCATCTTGGAGGTGTGTTTGGGGTCATTATCATGTTGGAATACTGCCCTGCGGCTCAGTCTCTGAAGGGAGGGGATCATGCTCTGTTTCAGTATGTCACAGCACATGTTGGCATTCATGGTTCCCTCAATGATCTGTAGCTCCCCAGTGCCGGCAGCACTCATGTAGCCCCAGACCATGACACTCCCACCACCGTGCTTGACATGCTTGACTGTAGGCAAGACACACTTGTCTTGTCTACAGTCAAGCATGTCAAGCACGCTTGACACCATCTGAACCAAATAAGTTTATCTTGGTCTCATCAGACCACAGCACATGGTTCCAGTAGTCCATGTCCTTAGTCTGCTTGTCTTCAACAAACTGTTCGCAGGATTTCTTGTGCATCATCTTTAGAAGAGTCTTCCTTCTGGGACAACAGCCATGCAGACCAATTTGATGCAGTGTGTGGCGTATGGTCTGAGCACTGACAGGCTGACCCCCCCACCCCTTCAACCTCTGCAGCAATGCAGGCAGCAATCATACGTCTATTTTCCCAAAGACAACCTCTGGATATGACGCTGAATGCAGGAAGAATGCAGGCTAGTCTGGCATTTGAAAGCTCTGTACTTACATTACAATGCCGGTGTACCTCACACGCATGTGCCAGCAGCACTAGTGGGATCATCTTATGATTGCAAAAGGGTTAGGAGCTTAAATAGTGCCTCCTATACTCTAGGAGAGCTGGAAACTAGTTAATTGCCTACAGGTGTCCTGCCCCCCACCAACTGGGTACCAAGGCTGTTAAAACGGCTGCCATGTTGCTTTCTCGATGTCCTGGAAGGCCTAGGCCCCAGCCACTGCCGTCACCTCCAACGCAAATGTGTGACGTCCAATTATCTCCCCTGGTGGAGAGGCGGTTCAGTGTTAGAAAAGCAAATTCTAATGCGAGCGCAATGCTCCGAGTCCACCTTTTTTGAAGCCTACTGGAGCCTATGGCTCTAATCAGGTGCTTAAAAAAAAAGTCGTTGTAATTCAGGAGTCCGGCGTCCTAAAAGGGGCCGGACGCCTGAATAGGGCGGTGGCGGCAGCCATAGATAGATTCATGCAATGCCTGAATCTATCTATTCTACATAGAGGGGGGTGGAGAGAGGGGGCGGCCCCTTAATGGATGCACCGCCACTGTTGACCCCAGCATTGGCACCCCGCTGCAGCTCTGCAAGGGCACTGATTTGTGTACCGATGTACATGATGTTAAACCGCCATCAGCAGACTTTAGCCCCTTGTCCTGCTCTTGGTGTCACCCCTCTGGCGGGTGTCACCCGGGTTTGGCCCGCACCCCCCGCTCCCCCCCCGTATCAACACCACTGGGTTTAAAGCATCCCAAGGGATGAGAAGTATGGTTAATATTAGGTGATGCATCAGAAAGAGAAGAGTCAGACTCCATCATACCCATACTTCGAGTTTGATCTGTCCGTACCAACGACGGAAGATGTTCATTGGAACGAGCATTGTAAGCATATTCCGAATCTGTGTCCACAGTTCGTTTTTTACTTTCAGTCCTGCGTGAGCACGACATCATGACGTCACAGATTTGCAACGGAGATGAAGGCAGTGGCCGGGGGCCTAGGCCTTCTGGGACGCCGAGGAAGCCACGCTGCAGCCGTTTGTCACGGCCTTGGCACCCAGTTGGGGGGGGGGGATACAAAAAAGAAACAGCACTCAAAATGCCTCATCCGTGAATTTGTGAAGAAATAAAGAAAAAGAATTCCAAAAAAAGGAAAACCTGTGGTCGGACTTTAAAGGCACAACAAACAGTAGAAATATACAAAAATATTAGCATTTATTGATATATATCTATATATATATATATAGATATATATAGATCTATATAGATCTATATATATAGATCTATATAGATCTATATATATAGATCTATATAGATCTATATATATAGATCTATATATATAGATCTATATATATATATTACAAACAACAGGAACATGAAAGAAACATCGATAAAAATCATATATACAAAAAACAATCTATATATGATATGAGCCCTAGTGCGTCTAATCCTCTCTGGATGTGGTCATGACGTCACACATTTGCGTTGGAGATGACGGCAGTGGCCGGGGCCTAGGCCTTCCGGGACGCAGAGAAAGCAACATGGCGGCCGTTTTAACAGCCTTGGCACCCAGGTGGGGAGGGGGGCGGCACCTGTAGGCAATTAACTAGTTCCCAGCTCTCCTAGAGTATAGGAGGCACTATTTGAGCTCCTAACCCTTTTGCAATCATAAGATGATCCCACTAGTGCTGCTGACACATGTCTGTAAGGTGCACCGGAATTGTAATGTAAGTACAGAGCCTTCAAATGCCAGACTAGCCTGCATTCTTTTTTTCAACTATATAATCTTTGCAATCATTGCAGAATATTGAACCATCATAGCATTATATATGACTCATGGCTTGTTTTTTCTTTCATATCTAATACTAATATAATAATAATATGGCTTCACTAAATACTTTTTGAGCACCACCACCTTTTGTCTTTTTCTGCAGCTTTGTGCCATCACATATTTAACTGTTGGCCACATATAGTCACTTCACCTGACAAGGTAATTGCATTTACTGTTGTTTGCACATCCTAATACACATATACTTTTCACTAATCTTGGTTTCGCGATTTTTGTTTTTTTATTTAGTCAGTTACCTTAGGCACTGTTCACACCCATGGTAACATCACATGTACTCACACACACACACACACACATGCTATACAATTAATTATATACTCATTATTAGTACAAGGATAATGCACATAGATTTATCTTCACTCCACTTCCATCCATGTTTGGCTTTTTCTTTGTAATGAAATAATACATACACATAGTACTTATTTTCCAATTTATAGTCCATTGAATAAGGTTGGGATATTAAATACGATATATGTAAAAGACTACATATGTACTATATAAATAAAACTTATAACCAAAAATCTAAAATTCTTCTTCTTCAGGCTGGCGTTTCTTAAGCTACTCATTCAGCATTGCTAAAGTATCATTCATTTATTGTCATTATTTGGGGACTGCATCGCAGGTGTTGCCTGTCCTCGTCTCTGGAGGGCCAAGAGTGTGGCTTCTTGCAAGCCTTCTGAAGCCGGATTCCACCTTTGAGGGGATGGGGGCGGCCCATGGAGGCCTCTGGATCATTCATTTTCTTCTAAAGCTCTGGTCATAGGACTGTTTCCAATTTCTGGCGGTAAATATACCACACATCATTACTTTGTATGCAGATTTCTGTATATCATTTTACAAGTCTAAATTTCTTGGTGTATCTTTTTAGAACAAAAACCCCCTGAAGAAGACCACGACTGTATGGGTCCAAACGCGTTGGGGTATCAATGTGGTTGGCTTTTTTGTAAACATTGTCATGTATGATGACACTTGTCTTTTTACATACTTGCAACCAGAGCTCATATTTTTAGATTCATGAATTTTAATAAAATCTTTTTTCTATTTGTATAATAAATTAACTTTCTATGAAAATCAGTATCTCTGACCACTATCATTTGCTGCAAAAAAAAAAAAAAAAACCCTTGGGGCAATATATCCCATTTTGCATTTCTATCTGGGATGTGCAGTCTTATTATCTCTCATATGTGTCCTTCTATTCATTCAAACCTAAGTACTTCCCCACCCTATCCATTAGCTTATGGAGCAGGCATACCCAGTGTAAGCCTGATTTCAGTTTTCAGCTAAACATATAAAGAGATTTCTTGTTAAAAATAAAAAAAAAAAAACCCTATTGGAAAACGATTTCTGTAACTAAAAGCAACCCAAAGAAACAGGTTCATTGATTTGCCTGGTGTTAAATGGCAGCATGAGTTTTAATTTCCTACTTAGGTCGGAGTTCCTACTTAATAGGTCATACTCACAAGGGCGAAAATTAGCGGCACGCCAGCGAATTCTACCGCTGATCCTAAAGGCTAACGTTACATTGTGTAAAGTGTCTGTTGTGTCAGCTGGGAGACAATAAGGGGAAAGTTATTTAAGGAAACGAACATTTGGTGGAGGAGGAGGGGGAGGGGGGCCTTGGATATATTCACTGACAATTGATGCATGGCGATATAGTGACTGTATCACACTGCTGCAAACTGCTTCCTCGGTAACCATGGCAACAGTCACATTACCGAAATTAACACGTTGCCTTCTGGAAAGACACCTTGTACTTGTGTGCTGTAGCATGAACCGCTATTTTTTTTGTATGTTAGTGTGTATATATATATATATATATATATATATATATATATATATATACTTTTTTTCCCAATATTTTCATGCATATGTATTCTGATTCTTTTAAGCTAATCGTGTTGTGCATGTAGCATTTTAGACACCCTATTGATTAAAATTTATTGCATTGGTGAATTTCTTAATTTCTTAATCAAATCTGTTAATTGATTTGCAAAAGGGTTAAGGTACAATTATAAAGATAAAACAAGCACCTAATTACAAAATAGAACTTGGTGCGAAAATTAAAATAACAAGAACAGAAATACAATTACAAAAAAACTCAAGACTAGAGGTAACCCCCCCCCCCCCCCCCCCCCCCAACACGTCAAGCTGCAACCCAGCTTCGGTGAAAAAAGGGGAAAAACAGGCAATCTGGATTGGTGAATTTAATGAAAAATGATTTAGATAAATTATGTATGTATGTATATATATATATCTATATATATATATAGATATATATATAGATATAATAGATAGATAGATAGATATATATGCCAGCATAAAAATGAACATTTTAAGGCTAGCAGTAAACCTTAACTGTTTCATTTCTTTTAAACGGTAAAAAAAAATAACATTAAAAAATAAATAAAATATACAGTATCTCACAAAAGTGAGTACACCCCTCACATTTTTGTAAATATTTTATTATATCTTTTCATAACTCAACACACAGCCATTAATGTCTAAACCGCTGGCAACAAAAGTGAGTACACCCCTAAGTGAAAATGTCTAAATTGGGCCCAATTAGCCATTTTCCCTCCCCGGTGTCATGTGACTCGTTAGTGTTACAAGGTCTCAGGTGTGAATGGGGAGCAGGTGTGTTAAATTTAGTGTTATCGCTCTCACTCTCTCATACTTGTTACTGGAAGTTCAATATGGCACCTCATGGCAAGAACTCTCTGAGGATCTAAAAAAAAGAATTGTTGCTCTACATAGAGAAGGCCTAGGCTATAAGAAGATTGCCAAGACCCTGAAACTGAGCTGCAGTATGGTGGCCAAGACCATACAGTGGTTTACCAGGACAGGTTCCACTCAGAACAGGCCTCGCCATGGTCGACCAAAGAAGTTGAGTGCACATGCTCAGCGTCATATCCAGAGGTTGTCTTTGGGAAATAGACGTATGAGTGGTGCCAGCATTGCTGCAGAGGTTGAAGGGGTGGTGGGGTCAGCCTGTCAGTGCTCAGACCATAGGCTGCACACTGCATCAAATTGGTCTGCATGGCTGTTGTCCCAGAAGGAAGCCTCTTCTAAAGATGATATACAAGAAAGCCTGCAAACAGTTTGCTGAAGACAAGCAGACTAAGGACATGGATTACTGGAACCATGTCCTGTGGTCTGATGAGACCAAGATAAACGTATTTGGTTCAGATGGTGACAAGTGTGTGTGGTGACAACCAGGTGAGGAGTACAAAGACAAGAGTGTCTTGCCTACAGTCAAGCATGGTGGTGGGAGTGTCATTGTCTGGGGCTGCATGAGTGTTGCCAGCACTGGGGAGCTACAGGTCATTGAGGGAACCATGAATGTCAACATGTACTGTGACATACTGAAGCAGAGCATGATCCCCTCCCTTCGGAGACTGGGCCGCAGGGCAGTATTCAAATACGATAAGGACCCCAAACACACCTCCAAGCCAAGATGACCACTGCCTTGCTAAAGAAGCTGAGGGTAAAGGTGATGGACTGGCCAAGCATGTCTCCAGACCTAAACCCTATTGAGCATCTGTGGGGCATCCTCAAATGGAAGGTGGAGGAGCGCAAAGTCTCTAACATCCACCAGCTCTGTGATGTCGTCATGGAGGAGGGGAAGAGGACTCCAGTGGCAACCTGTGAAGCTCTGGTGATCTCCATGGCCAAGAGGGTTAAGGCAGTGCTGGAAAATAATGGTGGCCACACAAAATATTGACACTTTAGGTCCAATTTGGACATTTTCACTTAGGGGTGTACTCACTTTTGTTGCCAGCGGTTTAGACATTAATGGCTGTGTGTTGAGTTATTTTGAGAGGACAGCAAATTTACACTGTTATACAAGCTGTACACTCACTACTTTACATTGTAGCAAAGTGTCATTTCTTCAGTGTTGTCACATGAAAAGATACAATAAAATATTTACAAAAATGTCAGGGGTGTACTCACTTTTGTGAGATACTGTATATGTGTGTGTATATGTATATATATACTGTGTGTGTATATATATATATATATATATATATGTATGTGTGTGTGTGTGTGTGTGTGTGTATATATATATATATATATATATATATATATATATATATATATATATAATATGTGTGTGTGTGTGTATACATAGGGCATTGGACAGTGTCAGTATTTTTATTATTACTTTTTTACCATTTTATTTTTTTATTATTATTTTATAATAATGTTTTATTTTTATTACAATTTTATTAGGAGCCCATATATCATGGGTCTGTTGCCTCACTTTTGAGACCAAGTAAGGAACTGAGGACAGAGATTCCCCAGTCCCTTTTTCTGCAGCCAGGTAGCAGGGGGAATCCGCACAGTGCAGGGTGCTTAGGGTGTGCCCAGGCACAACTGGCACACCCCATGTGCACGCCTATGTTTTTTATTTACTTTTCATGTTGGAGAATATAACAGGAGAAGCCAGGACACACAAAGGTGCTGGGAGACACCCAAATCTCCCTGGTGGACAGTCGGGAATTATGGTAGGGAGATCTCACTGTTGGAATATCCAAGACGTAATAGGAAGTCGATCGCTGACCCAGCCCACCAAACTCCACCTATGATTAAGATGTCACGTTTGCATGCATGGGGCCTTCAAGTTTATCTGCTAAGACGGGGTATCAAAATAATAATGTTGATAACCTGTTTTATTCTAATTTGCTTCTACATGGTCTTGAGTTCCTCCTTGAGAGAGTTTCGTTTCAAATGTTGCTTTTTGCCATTGCGGAATTGTAGAAACAATGTAACAATGTCATTGAAATGTACTGGATTCTTTAAAAAAACTTTTTAAAAAGGGACAAACACTGAGTGGAAATAACCTGATTTTGGATGGCTGTGGATCTTTTTTCTTTTTTATTGGTGGCTTTTTAATGGAATGCAGTTTGATTAGACAGTGATCATAGCACGTGGGGTATTTTTCTGGTGTGATTATGCAGTTTAGTTGTCATGAGTTATTGCAGTCAGTAGTAATAGTAACTGTACCTGAGATTTTTCCATCATGTAAAATAACCCTTGGAAGTCTTAGTTGAAGGGGGGGTTGTGTAGGGAGGGGGAGAAGGGTGTTTGGATTTGGTGGAAGGGCCATTTCAGGCTTTGAGCAGAGAAGTATTCAGAGACCATTGCCATTTAGAGAGGGTGGGCCGCCTCTATTCACACCAGGCCTCTGCACTCATTGTGAAGGACGGGCCCTCGCAGACCCCCACCCTCATTGTACGGCCCACAGAAGCCCGCCATTGTAGAGGTGTTCAGGCAGCTTCACACACACAGGCCTGAGGGCCCTCCAGCCACAGCCCTTCACCAAACTGTTTGCTAAATTATACCTTTTCATGGAAGCCCTCCAGAGGTTGCCCGGTGCTGGGCTTAGCACAACACTATTCACCGGTAACACAATTAAAGGGAGAGAGAGAGGAGGGTGGGAAATGAGCATGAGAGGGGGGATACACAGGGGAGAAGAGGAAGAGAGCGAGAGAGCATAGAGAGGAATAGGAGAGAGAAGGGAAGACAGAAGAAAGATAGAAGAGATAAGGGAGAGAGAAGAGAGAGATAGAAGAGATAGGAGGAAAGATTGAAGAGAAGAGGGAGAGAGAGAGAAGAGAGGGATAGAAGAGAGAGAGAGAAGGAAAGATACAAGAGATAAGTGAGAGAGAAGAGAGGGATTGAAGAGAGAGGAGGAAAGATAGAAGAGAAAAGGGAGAGAGAGAGAAAGAAGGAAAGATAGAAGGGAAGAGGGGGGTAGAGAGAGAAGAAAGAGGAGGAAAGATCGATGAAGAGAGGAATAGAAGAGAGAGAGAGAAGGAAAGATAGAAGGGAAGAGGGAGAGAGAGCAGCAAGGCCTATAAGAGAGGGAAAACGAAAGATGTAGGAGAAGAGGGAGAGAAGAGAGGGATAGAAGAGAGAGGAGGAAAGATAGAAGAGAAGAGGGAGAGAGAGAGAAGAGAGGGATAGAAGAGAGAGAGAGAAGGAAACATAAAAGAGAAGAGGGAGAGAGAGATAAGGGGGATAGAAGAGAGAGGAGGAAAGATAGAAGAGAAGAGGGAGAGAGAGAGAAGGAAGGATATAAGAGATAAGTGAAAGAGAAGAGAGGGATAGAAGAGAAAGGAGGAATGATAGAAGAGAAGAGGGAGAGAGAGAGGAAGAAGGAAAGACAGAAGAGAAGATGGAGAGAGAGAGAAAGAAGGAAAGATAGAAGGGAAGAGGGAGAGAGAGCAGCAAGGGATATAAGAGAGGGAAAACGAAAGATATAGGAGAAGAGGGAGAGAAGAGAGAGGAGGAAAGATAGAAGATAAGAGGGAGAGAGAGAGAAGAGAGGGATAAAAGAGAGAAAGAGAAGGAAAGATAGAAGAGAAGAGGGAGAGAGAGAGAAGAGAGGGATAGATAGAGAAAGAGAAGGAAAGATAGAAGAGAAGAGGGAGAAAGAGTAGAGGGATAGAAGAGAGAGGAGGAAAGATAGAAGAGAAGGAGAGAGAGAAGAGAGGGATGGAAGAGAGAGGAGGTAAAATAGAAGAGGGAGAGAGAGAAGGAAATACAGAGGAGAAAAGGGAGAGACAGAAGAGAGGGAGAGAGAGAGAATAAAGGGATAGAAGAGAAGAGGGAAAGAGAAGAGAGGGATAGAAGAGAGAGGAGGAAAGATAGAAGAGAAGAGGGGGAAAGAGAAGAAAGGGATTGAAGAGAGAGGAGGAAAGATAAAAGAGAAGAAGGAGAGAGGGATGGAAGAGAGAGGAGGTAAAATAGAAGAGGGAGAAAGAGAAGAGAGGGATGGAAGAGAGAGGAGGAAAGATAGAAGAGAAGAGGGAGAGAGAGAGAAGAGAGGGATAGAAGAGAGAGAGAGAAGGAAAAATATACAAGATAAGTGAAAGAGAAGAGAGGGATAGAAGAGAGAGGAGGAAAGATAGAAGAGAAGAGGGAGAGAGAGAAGAGGGGGATAGAAGAGAGAGGAGGAAAGATAGAAGAGAAGAGGGAGAGAGAGAGAAGAGAGGGATAGAAGAGAGAGAGAGAAGGAAAGATACAAGAGATAAGTGAAAGAGAAGAGAGGGATAGAAGAGAAAGGAGGAATGATAGAAGAGAAGAGGGAGCGAGAGAAGAGAGAGGAAGAAGGAAAGACAGAAGAGAAGATGGAGAGAGAGAGAAAGAAGGAAAGATAGAAGGGAAGAGGGAGAGAGAGCAGCAAGGGATATAAGAGAGGGAAAACAAAAGATGTAGGAGAAGAGGGAGAGAAGAGAGAGGAGGAAAGATAGAAGATAAGAGGGAGAGAAAGAGAAAGAGAAGAGAGGGATAGAAGAGAGAAAGAGAAGGAAAGATAGAAGAGAAGAGGGAGAAAGAGTAGAGCGATAGAAGAGAGAGGAGGAAAGATAGAAGAGAAGAAGGAGAGAGAGAAGAGAGGGATGGAAGAGAGAGGAGGTAAAATAGAAGAGGGAGAGAGAAGGAAATATAGAGGAGAAAAGGGAGAGACAGAAGAGAGGGAGAGAGAGAGAATAGAGGGATAGAAGAGAAGAGGGAAAGAGAAGAGAGGGATAGAAGAGAGAGGAGGAAAGATAGAAGAGAAGAGGGGGAAAGAGAAGAAAGGGATTGAAGAGAGAGGAGGAAAGATAGAAGAGAAGAAGGAGAGAGGGATGGAAGAGAGAGGAGGTAAAATAGAAGAGGGAGAGAGAGAAGAGAGGGATGGAGAAAGAGAGAAGATAGAGAGAGAGAGAGAGAAGGAAATATAGAAGAGAAAAGGGAGAGACAGAAGAGAGGGAGAGAAAAAGAATAAAGGGATAGAAGAGAAGAGGGAAAGAGTGAAGAGGCAGAAGGCAAGACAAAAGAGAAGAGGAAGAGAGAGAGATAAGGAGAGAACATTATGAAGGGATAGAAGAGAGAGAAGGAAAGATAGAAGAGAAAAGGCAGAGCATGAAGAGGATAGAAGAGAGAGAGAGAAGGAAAGAGAGAAGAGAAAAGGGAGAAAGCGAAGAGAGGGATAGATAGAGAGAAGGAAAGAGAGAAAAAAAGAGGGAGAGAGAGATAAGGGGACAGCAATACGAATGGATAGAAGAGACAGAGAAGGAAAGATGGTAGAGAGCGAAGAGAGGGATAGAAGAGAAATAGAAGGAAAGATAGAAAGAAGAGGGAGAGAGAGAAGAGAGGGATAGAAGAGAGAGAGAAAGAAAGATAGAAGAGAAGAGGGAGAGCAAAGAGGGAGCGAGAGATAAGAGAGAGAGTGAAGAGGCAGAAGGCAAGACAGTAGAGAAGAGGAAGAGAGAGATAAGGAGAGAGCATTACTAAGGGATAGAAGAGAGAGAGAAGAAAAGGAGAGAGCAAAGAGAGGTATAGAAGAGAAAGAGAAGAGGGTGAGAGAGAGAACATAGGGATAGAAGAGAGAGAAGGAAAGACAGAAGAGCAGAGGAAAAAAGGAAGTGAGGGTTGATAGACAAAAGACAGAGAAAGGCAAACCGAAAAGAGAGGCAGAGAGTAGGAAAGACAGAAGAGGGAGGGAAGAAAGGGAGAGTGTGTACAGATGGATAGAAGACAGGGAAGGAAGGAAGGAAGGGAGAGTGTGTACAGATGGATAGAAGACAGGGAGGGAAGGAAGGAAGGGAGAGTGTGTACAGATGGATAGAAGACAGGGAGGGAAGGAAAGAAGGGAGAGTGTGTACAGATGGATAGAAGACAGGGAGGGAAGGAAAGAAGGGAGAGTGTGTACAGATAGATAGAAGACAAGGAGGGAAGGAAGGAAGGGAGAGTGTGTACAGATGGATAGAAGACAGGGAAGGAAGGGAGAGTGTGTACAGATGGATAGAAGACAGGGAGGGAAGGAAGGAAGGGAGAGTGTCTACAGATGGATAGAAGACAGGGAGGGAAGGAGGGGAGAGTGTGTACAGATGGATAGAAGACAGGGAGGGAAGGAAGGAATGGAGAGTGTGTACAGATGGATAGAAGACAGGGAAGGAAGGGAGAGTGTGTACAGATGGATAGAAGACAGGGAGGGAAGGAAGTAAGGGAGAGTGTGTACAGATGGATAGAAGACAGGGAGGGAAGGAAGGAAGGAAGAGTGTGTACAGATGGATAGAAGACAGGGAAGGAAGGAAGGGAGAGTGTGTACAGATGGATAGAAGACAGAAGAGGGAAGGAAAGAAGGGAGAGTGTGTACAGATGGATAGAAGACAGGGAGGGAAGGAAGGAAGGGAGAGTGTACAGATAGATAGAAGACAGGGAGGGAAGGAAAGAAGGGAGAGTGTGTACAGATGGATAGAAGAGAGAGAGGGAAGGAAGGAAGGGAGAGTGTGTACAGATAGATAGAAGACAGGGAGGGAAGGAAGGAAGGGGGAGTGTGTACAGATGGATAGAAGACAGAGAGGGAAGGAAGGAAGGGAGAGTGTGTACAGATGGATAGAAGACAGGGAGGGAAGGAAGGAAGGAAGGGAGAGTGTGTACAGATGGATAGAAGACAGAGAGGGAAGGAAGGAAGGGAGAGTGTGTACAGATGGATAGAAGACAGGGAGGGAAGGTAGGAAGGGAGAGTGTACAGATAGAAGACAGGGAGGGAAGGAAGGAAGGGAGAGTGTGTACAGATGGATAGAAGACAGAAGAGGGAAGGAAGGAAGGGAGAGTGTGTACAGATGGATAGAAGACAGGGAAGGAAGGGAGAGTGTGTACAGATGGATAGAAGACAGGGAGGGAAGGAAAGAAGGGAGAGTGTGTACAGATGGATAGAAGACAGGGAGGGAAGGAAGGGAGAGTGTGTACAGATGGATAGAAGACAAGGAGGGAAGGAAGGAAGGGAGAGTGTGTACAGATGGATAGAAGACAGGGAGGGAAGGAAGGGAGAGTGTGTACAGATGGATAGAAGACAGGGAGGGAAGGAAGGGAGAGTGTGTACAGATGGATAGAAGACAAGGAGGGAAGGAAGGAAGGGAGAGTGTGTACAGATGGATAGAAGACAGACGAGGGAAGGAAGGAAGGGAGAGTGTGTACAGATGGATAGAAGACAGGGAGGGAAGGAAGGAAGGGAGAGTGTGTACAGATGGATAGAAGACAGGGAAGGAAAGAAGGGAGAGTGTGTACAGATGGATAGAAGACAGGGAAGGAAGGAAGGGAGAGTGTGTACAGATGGATAGAAGACAAGGAGGGAAGGAAGGAAGGGAGAGTGTGTACAGATGGATAGAAGACAGGGAAGGAAAGAAGGGAGAGTGTGTACAGATGGATAGAAGACAGAAGAGGGAAGAAAGGGAGAGTGTGTACAGATGGATAGAAGACAGGGAGGGAAGGAAGGAAGGAAGGGAGAGTGTACAGATGGATAGAAGACAGGGAGGGAAGGAAAGAAGGGAGAGTGTGTACAGATGGATAGAAGACAGAAGAGGGAAGGAAGGAAGGGAGAGTGTGTACAGATGGATAGAAGACAGAAGAGGGAAGGAAGGGAGAGTGTGTACAGATGGATAGAAGACAGGGAGGGAAGGAAGGAAGGGAGAGTGTGTACAGATGGATAGAAGACAAGGAGGGAAGGAAGGAAGGGAGAGTGTGTACAGATGGATAGAAGACAAGGAGGGAAGGAAGGAAGGGAGAGTGTGTACAGATGGATAGAAGACAGGGAAGGAAGGGAGGGAGAGTGTGTACAGATGGATAGAAGACAAGGAGGGAAGGAAGGAAGGGAGAGTGTGTACAGATGGATAGAAGACAGGGAAGGAAAGAAGGGAGAGTGTGTACAGATGGATAGAAGACAGAAGAGGGAAGAAAGGGAGAGTGTGTACAGATGGATAGAAGACAGAAGAGGGAAGGAAAGAAGGGAGAGTGTGTACAGATGGATAGAAGACAGGGAGGGAAGGAAAGAAGGGAGAGTGTGTACAGATGGATAGAAGACAGAAGAGGGAAGGAAGGAAGGGAGAGTGTGTACAGATGGATAGAAGACAGGGAGGGAAGGAAAGAAGGGAGAGTGTGTACAGATGGATAGAAGACAGAAGAGGGAAGGAAGGAAGGGAGAGTGTGTACAGATGGATAGAAGACAGGGAAGGAAGGGAGAGTGTGTACAGATGGATAAAAGACAGGGAGGGAAGGAAGGAAGGGAGAGTGTGTACAGATGGATAGAAGACAAGGAGGGAAGGAAGGAAGGGAGAGTGTGTACAGATGGATAGAACACAGGGAGGGAAGGAAGGAAGGGAGAGTGTGTACAGATGGATAGAAGACAGGGAGGGAAGGAAGGAAGGGAGAGTGTACAGATAGATAGAAGACAGAAGAGGGAAGGAAGGAAGGGAGAGTGTGTACAGATGGATAGAAGACAGGGAGGGAAGGAAGGAAGGGAGAGTGTACAGATAGATAGAAGACAGAAGAGGGAAGGAAGGAAGGGAGAGTGTGTACAGATGGATAGAAGACAGGGAAGGAAGGAAGGGAGAGTGTGTACAGATGGATAGAAGACAGGGAGGGAAGGAAGGAAGGGAGAGTGTGTACAGATGGATAGAAGACAGAGAGGGAAGGAAGGAAGGGAGAGTGTGTACAGATGGATAGAAGACAGAAGAGGGAGGGAAGGAAGGGAGAGTGTGTACAGATGGATAGAAGACAGGGAAGGAAGGGAGAGTGTGTACAGATGGATAAAAGACAGGGAGGGAAGGAAGGAAGGGAGAGTGTGTACAGATGGATAGAAGACAAGGAGGGAAGGAAGGAAGGGAGAGTGTGTACAGATGGATAGAAGACAGGGAAGGAAGGGAGAGTGTGTACAGATGGATAAAAGACAGGGAGGGAAGGAAGGAAGGGAGAGTGTGTACAGATGGATAGAAGACAGGGAGGGAAGGAAGGAATGGAGAGTGTGTACAGATGGATAGAAGACAGGGAAGGAAGGAAGGGAGAGTGTGTACAGATGGATAGAAGACAGGGAGGGAAGGAAGGAAGGGAGAGTGTGTACAGATGGATAGAAGACAGGGAGGGAAGGAAGGAAGGAAGAGTGTGTACAGATGGATAGAAGACAGGGAGGGAAGGAAGGAAGGGAGAGTGTACAGATGGACAGAAGACAGAAGAGGGAAGGAAGGGAGAGTGTGTACAGATGGATAGAAGACAGGGAAGGAAGGGAGAGTGTGTACAGATAGAAGACAGAAGAGGGAGGGAAGGAAGGGAGAGTGTGTACAGATGGATAGAAGACAGGGAGGGAAGGAAGGAAGGGAGAGTGTGTACAGATGGATAGAAGACAGGGAAGGAAGGAAGGAAGGGAGAGTGTGTACAGATGGATAGAAGACAGGGAGGGAAGGAAGGAAGGGAGAGTGTGTACAGATGGATAGAAGACAGGGAGGGAAGGAAGGAAGGGAGAGTGTGTACAGATGGATAGAAGACAGGGAAGGAAGGAAGGGAGAGTGTGTACAGATGGATAGAAGACAGGGAAGGAAGGAAGGGAGAGTGTGTACAGATGGATAGAAGACAGAAGAGGGAAGGAAAGAAGGGAGAGTGTGTACAGATGGATAGAAGACAGGAAGGGAAGGAAGGAAGGAAGGGAGAGTGTACAGATAGATAGAAGACAGGGAGGGAAGGAAAGAAGGGAGAGTGTGTACAGATGGATAGAAGACAGGGAGGGAAGGAAGGAAGGGAGAGTGTACAGATAGATAGAAGACAGGGAGGGAAGGAAAGAAGGGAGAGTGTGTACAGATGGATAGAAGACAGGGAGGGAAGGAAGGGAGAGTGTGTACAGATGGATAGAAGACAGGGAGGGAAGGAAGGAAGGGAGAGTGTGTACAGATGGATAGAAGACAGAAGAGGGAAGGAAGGAAGGGAGAGTGTGTACAGATGGATAGAAGACAGAGAGGGAAGGAAGGAAGGGAGAGTGTGTACAGATGGATAGAAGACAGGGAGGGAAGGTAGGAAGGGAGAGTGTACAGATAGAAGACAGGGAGGGAAGGAAGGAAGGGAGAGTGTGTACAGATGGATAGAAGACAGAAGAGGGAAGGAAGGAAGGGAGAGTGTGTACAGATGGATAGAAGACAGGGAGGGAAGGAAGGAAGGGAGAGTGTGTACAGATGGATAGAAGACAGAAGAGGGAAGGAAGGAAGGGAGAGTGTGTACAGATGGATAGAAGACAGGGAAGGAAGGGAGAGTGTGTACAGATGGATAGAAGACAGGGAGGGAAGGAAAGAAGGGAGAGTGTGTACAGATGGATAGAAGACAGGGAGGGAAGGAAGGGAGAGTGTGTACAGATGGATAGAAGACAGGGAGGGAAGGAAGGGAGAGTGTGTACAGATGGATAGAAGACAGAAGAGGGAATGAAAGAAGGGAGAGTGTGTACAGATGGATAGAAGACAGAAGAGGGAAGGAAGGAAGGGAGAGTGTGTACAGATGGATAGAAGACAGAAGAGGGAAGGAAGGAAGGGAGAGTGTGTACAGATGGATAGAAGACAGAGAGGGAAGGAAAGAAGGGAGAGTGTGTACAGATGGATAGAAGACAGAAGAGGGAAGGAAGGAAGGAAGGGAGAGTGTGTACAGATGGATAGAAGACAGAGAGGGAAGGAAGGAAGGGAGAGTGTGTACAGATGGATAGAAGACAGGGAGGGAAGGAAGGAAGGGAGAGTGTGTACAGATGGATAGAAGACAAGGAGGGAAGGAAGGAAGGGAGAGTGTGTACAGATGGATAGAAGACAGGGAAGGAAGGAAGGGAGAGTGTGTACAGATGGATAGAAGACAGGGAAGGAAGGAAGGAAGGGAGAGTGTGTACAGATGGATAGAAGACAAGGAGGGAAGGAAGGAAGGGAGAGTGTGTACAGATGGATAGAAGACAAGGAGGGAAGGAAGGAAGGGAGAGTGTGTACAGATGGATAGAAGACAGAAGAGGGAAGGAAAGAAGGGAGAGTGTGTACAGATGGATAGAAGACAGGGAGGGAAGGAAGGAAGGAAGGGAGAGTGTACAGATGGATAGAAGACAGGGAGGGAAGGAAAGAAGGGAGAGTGTGTACAGATGGATAGAAGACAGGGAAGGAAGGAAGGAAGGGAGAGTGTGTACAGATGGATAGAAGACAGGGAGGGAAGGAAGGAAGGGAGAGTGTGTACAGATGGATAGAAGACAAGGAGGGAAGGAAGGAAGGGAGAGTGTGTACAGATGGATAGAAGACAGGGAAGGAAGGAAGGGAGAGTGTGTACAGATGGATAGAAGACAGGGAAGGAAGGAAGGAAGGGAGAGTGTGTACAGATGGATAGAAGACAAGGAGGGAAGGAAGGAAGGGAGAGTGTGTACAGATGGATAGAAGACAAGGAGGGAAGGAAGGAAGGGAGAGTGTGTACAGATGGATAGAAGACAAGGAGGGAAGGAAGGAAGGGAGAGTGTGTACAGATGGATAGAAGACAGGGAGGGAAGGAAGGAAGGGAGAGTGTGTACAGATGGATAGAAGACAAGGAGGGAAGGAAGGAAGGGAGAGTGTGTACAGATGGATAGAAGACAGGGAAGGAAGGAAGGGAGAGTGTGTACAGATGGATAGAAGACAAGGAGGGAAGGAAGGAAGGGAGAGTGTGTACAGATGGATAGAAGACAGAAGAGGGAAGGAAGGGAGAGTGTGTACAGATGGATAGAAGACAGGGAAGGAAGGGAGAGTGTGTACAGATGGATAGAAGACAGGGAGGGAAGGAAGGAAGGGAGAGTGTGTACAGATGGATAGAAGACAAGGAGGGAAGGAAGGAAGGGAGAGTGTGTACAGATGGATAGAAGACAAGGAGGGAAGGAAGGAAGGGAGAGTGTGTACAGATGGATAGAAGACAGGGAAGGAAGGAAGGGAGAGTGTGTACAGATGGATAGAAGACAGGGAGGGAAGGAAGGAAGGGAGAGTGTGTACAGATGGATAGAAGACAGGGAGGGAAGGAAGGAAGGGAGAGTGTGTACAGATGGATAGAAGACAGGGAAGGAAGGAAGGAATGGAGAGTGTGTACAGATGGATAGAACACAGGGAGGGAAGGAAGGAAGGGAGAGTGTGTACAGATGGATAGAAGACAGGGAGGGAAGGAAGGAAGGGAGAGTGTACAGATAGATAGAAGACAGAAGAGGGAAGGAAGGAAGGGAGAGTGTGTACAGATGGATAGAAGACAGGGAAGGAAGGAAGGGAGAGTGTGTACAGATGGATAGAAGACAGGGAGGGAAGGAAGGAAGGGAGAGTGTGTACAGATGGATAGAAGACAGAGAGGGAAGGAAGGAAGGGAGAGTGTGTACAGATGGATAGAAGACAGGGAAGGAAGGGAGAGTGTGTACAGATGGATAAAAGACAGGGAGGGAAGGAAGGGAGAGTGTGTACAGATGGATAGAAGACAGGGAAGGAAGGAAGGGAGAGTGTGTACAGATGGATAGAAGACAGGGAAGGAAGGAAGGGAGAGTGTGTACAGATGGATAGAAGACAGAAGAGGGAGGGAAGGAAGGGAGAGTGTGTACAGATGGATAGAAGACAGGGAAGGAAGGGAGAGTGTGTACAGATGGATAAAAGACAGGGAGGGAAGGAAGGGAGAGTGTGTACAGATGGATAGAAGACAGGGAAGGAAGGAAGGGAGAGTGTGTACAGATGGATAGAAGACAGGGAAGGAAGGAAGGGAGAGTGTGTACAGATGGATAGAAGACAGGGAAGGAAGGAAGGGAGAGTGTGTACAGATGGATAGAAGACAGGGAGGGAAGGAAGGAAGGGAGAGTGTGTACAGATGGATAGAAGACAGGGAGGGAAGGAAGGAAGGGAGAGTGTGTACAGATGGATAGAAGACAGGGAGGGAAGGAAGGAAGGGAGAGTGTGTACAGATGGATAGAAGACAGAGAGGGAAGGAAGGAAGGGAGAGTGTGTACAGATGGATAGAAGACAGAAGAGGGAGGGAAGGAAGGGAGAGTGTGTACAGATGGATAGAAGACAGGGAAGGAAGGGAGAGTGTGTACAGATGGATAAAAGACAGGGAGGGAAGGAAGGGAGAGTGTGTACAGATGGATAGAAGACAGGGAAGGAAGGAAGGGAGAGTGTGTACAGATGGATAGAAGACAGGGAAGGAAGGAAGGGAGAGTGTGTACAGATGGATAGAAGACAGGGAAGGAAGGAAGGGAGAGTGTGTACAGATGGATAGAAGACAGGGAGGGAAGGAAGGAAGGGAGAGTGTGTACAGATGGATAGAAGACAGGGAGGGAAGGAAGGAAGGGAGAGTGTGTACAGATGGATAGAAGACAGGGAGGGAAGGAAGGAAGGGAGAGTGTGTACAGATGGATAGAAGACAGGGAAGGAAGGAAGGGAGAGTTTGTACAGATGGATAGAAGACAGGGAGGGAAGGAAGGAAGGGAGAGTGTGTACAGATGGATAGAACACAGGGAGGGAAGGAAGGAAGGGAGAGTGTGTACAGATGGATAGAAGACAGGGAGGGAAGGAAGGAAGGGAGAGTGTGTACAGATGGATAGAAGACAGGGAAGGAAGGAAGGGAGAGTGTGTACAGATGGATAGAAGACAGGGAGGGAAGGAAGGAAGGGAGAGTGTGTACAGATGGATAGAAGACAGAGAGGGAAGGAAGGAAGGGAGAGTGTGTACAGATGGATAGAAGACAGAAGAGGGAGGGAAGGAAGGGAGAGTGTGTACAGATGGATAGAAGACAGAAGAGGGAGGGAAGGAAGGGAGAGTGTGTACAGATGGATAGAAGACAGGGAAGGAAGGGAGAGTGTGTACAGATGGATAAAAGACAGGGAGGGAAGGAAGGAAGGGAGAGTGTGTACAGATGGATAGAAGACAGGGAGGGAAGGAAGGAAGGGAGAGTGTGTACAGATGGATAGAAGACAGGGAGGGAAGGAAGGAATGGAGAGTGTGTACAGATGGATAGAAGACAGGGAGGGAAGGAAGGGAGAGTGTGTACAGATGGATAGAAGACAGGGAGGGAAGGAAGGAAGGGAGAGTGTGTACAGATGGATAGAAGACAGGGAGGGAAGGAAGGAAGGAAGAGTGTGTACAGATGGATAGAAGACAGGGAGGGAAGGAAGGAAGGGAGAGTGTACAGATGGATAGAAGACAGGGAGGGAAGGAAGGAAGGGAGAGTGTGTACAGATGGATAGAAGACAGGGAGGGAAGGAAGGAAGGGAGAGTGTGTACAGATGGATAGAAGACAGAGAGGGAAGGAAGGAAGGGAGAGTGTGTACAGATGGATAGAAGACAGAAGAGGGAGGGAAGGAAGGGAGAGTGTGTACAGATGGATAGAAGACAGGGAAGGAAGGGAGAGTGTGTACAGATGGATAGAAGACAGGGAGGGAAGGAAGGAAGGGAGAGTGTGTACAGATGGATAGAAGACAGAAGAGGGAAGGAAGAACAGAAGAGGAAGAAAGGGGGAGAGAGAGACAGGAAAGACAAAAGAGAAGAGAGAGAGGAGAAGAAAGAGGTAAAGCACAAAGGAATAAAGAGAAGGGAATAAAATGTGGGATGGATAACAGGGAATGGAGAGGGAGAACACGGAAACAAAAGATTGCTTTGGCAATGCTAAAATATATTTGGTTCTGCCAATAAACCTTATTTGAATTTGAAAGCGAGAAGGGGGGACAGAAAGGAAGATGGAGAGAGGAGAAGAAATAGAAAAGGACAGAACGTAGAGAGCGATAGAAGAGAGAGAGAGAAAGGAAGAACATAATGTGTGAGAGAACATGAAGAGACATAATGGAGAGAAGAGCGAACATGGAGTAAGGCTACTTTCACACGGAGAAGTCGGCAGTGAAGCGCCAATATTTTTAGATGTGCTTTACTGTCATTTTAGCTGCGCTATGCGGCCGCTAGCGGGGAGGTTTTAACCCCCACTAGCGGCCCAAAAACAGAACGAACAGGGCAGGGGTAGGAAGAGGTGTAGGGGAAGCCAGGCATAGGACAGGGAGGGATCTGGGAAGAAATAAAAGCAAGAGGAGAGGGGAAGAGATGGAGAGTAAAAAAAAGGGGGAAGGAGAGAGAAAAAGGAAGGGAAGGTGTAGAAGCCAGAAAGGGAGGGAGAAGAAAAGAGAGAGAAGGGAAGAGGGATATTGGGAAAGGGAAAGGAATTAAGAGCTGGAGGGGGCAGAATATTATTATTATTATTATTATTATTATTTCAGGTTCTTATATAGCGCCATCAATTTACACAGCGCTTTACATATACATTGTACATTCACATCAGTCCTTACCCTCAAGGAGCTTAAGCCTCCGGGTGGGCAGGATTCAGGAATATATACAGTAGTTCATATGTGCACAGTGTAGAGCAGGCATGTCATAGGGAATATATAGTTCATATGTATATAATGTAATGTTTAGGGATTGTAATGTATAGGCAGTGAGTGAACAGTGTACTGTACATGGAATGTAGTATTTAATTAGTTAGTAGAGGATGTAATATATAGCCAATGAGTGGACAGTGTAGTGTATACAGAAGGTAGTATATATACAGAATATTGGGAATCTAATAAAGAGGCGGTGATTGAACAGTGTATATGGAATGTGGTGTATATATACAGTCTATAGGGGATGTAGTATCTAGGCATTGAGCGGAGAGTGTAGTGTATACAGAATGTAGTATATAGGTAGTTTATAGGGAATGTAGTATGTAAATACTGTTGGGTGTAGACAATCTGTGTAGAGAAGGGAGAGGGGGTGGTGAGTGACCTTCTCATACGGGTGAATGGTCTGCAGCCCCCCTGCTGACTCTGCATGGACTTCCAGCATCATCTGGGAAATTGGTGGGATTTGTCTGAGAAATCAGCTCTACTTATTCAAGTGCTCGGCTTCACCATAAACAATTCTGTCCACCCCATAATTCTACCTTCCTCTATCCTCCTTGCAGCACATCTAACCTCTGTATACAGCTCAGGGGACCCGTCCTCTACCTACCTCTATATACAGCTCAGAGACCCGTCCTCTACCTACCTCTATATACAGCTCAGGGACCCGTCCTCTACCTACCTCTATATACAGCTCAGGGACCGTCCTCTACCTACCTCTATATACAGCTCAGGGACCCGTCCTCTACCTGCCTCTGTATACAGCTCAGAGACCCGTCCTCTACCTGCCTCTGTATACAGCTCAGGGACCCGTCCTCTACCTGCCTCTATATACAGCTCAGAGACCCGTCCTCTACATGTATGAATGAATGAATGATTTGTAAAGCGCTGCAAATGCGAACTGAATCGCCTCAAGGCGCTGGATGCATTCTCTGTTGACAGCTTCTCAGAAAAGGAAGGTCTTTAGTTTGTTCCTGAAGGCCTGGTGGTTTGCTTCCATGCGGATGTTGGTTGGAAGAGCATTCCATAGTCGAGGTCCTTGGACTGCGAATCTTCGTTCTCCCTTTACTTTGTAGCGGTATTTGGGAATGATAAGGAGGTTTTGGTTAGCTGATCGAAGACTGCGATTCGGTGTGTAGTGTTTTATTTTCTCACGGAGATATAGTGGGGCGTTTCCTTGTATGCATTTGTGGGTGAGGCAGAGGGTCTTGAATGTGATCCGATTCTTCACGGTTAGCCAGTGTAGGCTCTTTAGGGCTGGGAAGATGGATTCCCAGGGTTTTTTTTCCTGTTAACAGTCTTGCTGCCATGTTTTGGATGAGTTGTAAGCGCGCAAGCTGATATTGGGGTAGTCCTACGTAGAGCGAATTTGCGTAGTCGAGTCGGGAATTGATGATTGTACCCACAACTGCCGCTTTGTCCTCTTCTGGGATGAATGGGATACAGCTCTGTATACAGCTCAGGGACCCGTCCTCTACCTGTCTCTGTATACAGCTCAGGGACCCGTCCTCTACCTGTCTCTATATACAGCTCAGAGACCCGTCCTCTACCTGCCTCTATATACAGCTCAGAGACCCGTCCTCTACCTACCTCTATATACAGCTCAGGGACCCGTCCTCTACCTGCCTCTGTATACAGCTCAGGGACCCGTCCTCTACCTGCCTCTGTATACAGCTCAGGGACCCGTCCTCTACCTGTCTCTGTATACAGCTCAGGGACCCGTCCTCTACCTGCCTCTTTATACAGCTCAGAGACCCGTCCTCTACCTGCCTCTTTATACAGCTCAGAGACCCGTCCTCTACCTGCCTCTTTATACAGCTCAGAGACCCGTCCTCTACCTGCCTCTTTATACAGCTCAGAGACCCGTCCTCTACCTGCCTCTTTATACAGCTCAGAGACCCGTCCTCTACCTGCCTCTTTATACAGCTCAGAGACCCGTCCTCTACCTGCCTCTTTATACAGCTCAGAGACCCGTCCTCTACCTGCCTCTTTATACAGCTCAGAGACCCGTCCTCTACCTGCCTCTGTATACAGCTCAGGGACCCGTCCTCTACCTACCTCTATATACAGCTCAGGGACCCGTCCTCTACCTGTCTCTGTATACAGCTCAGAGACCCGTCCTCTACCTGTCTCTGTATACAGCTCAGGGACCCGTCCTCTACCTGTCTCTGTATACAGCTCAGGGACCCGTCCTCTACCTACCTCTATATACAGCTCAGAGACCTGTCCTCTACCTGCCTCTTTATACAGCTCAGGGACCCATCCTCTACCTGCCTCTATATACAGCTCAGAGACCCGTCCTCTACCTACCTCTGTATACAGCTCAGGGACCCGTCCTCTACCTACCTCTGTATACAGCTCAGAGACCCGTCCTCTACCTACCTCTGTACACAGCTCAAGGACCCGTCCTCTACCTGTCTCTGTATACAGCTCAGGGACCCGTCCTCTACCTGCCTCTGTATACAGCTCAGGGACCCGTCCTCTACCTACCTCTGTATACAGCTCAGGGACCCGTCCTCTACCTGCCTCTGTATACAGCTCAGGGACCCGTCCTCTACCTGCCTCTGTATACAGCTCAGCCCAGAGCCCTGTCCTCTTCCTGTAATTAGTATGTGAAGTGATCTCTTTGGTCGCATTGATTACTCGATCGAATGATCAGATTGATACGTGTGCGGCCACTTTTAAATCGTTGTCAGAAATGTGTCTTTGGACTTGTACACCTCCTATAAGGCCGGCCATACATTATACATTATACAATATCCTTGTAGAATTTTCCTTTAGATTTACCAAAACCATATAATATGAGGTCATACCTAAACACTTTCAATGTGTATGCAGTCAGGGAGGCCCTTGCACTACATAGTTGAAGGGTAAATCTAAAGGAAATGGAATAAGAAGATTGTATAAAGTATGGCCGGCCTAGGGATTATTAGGAGTCCCCCAATGATCTAGCGATCATTTCCCAACACATAGACGAGTCCACCAGCTGCACATTGGGTGTTTTCAGTGTAAACCAGTCATCCTAAAAAGCAGATTGGAGGAATTTAGGTCATCTTTGCCGCACAGCGAGGAGTGCAAAGGAGGAGCTGGAGATTTACGATGAGATGGACGGCTTAGTTGCTAACGGCCCCCGATGCTTGTAAGTAGCACTGCGCCAATACAAAACACCACCATGACTGCTTCATACAGGTACAAGTCAGGATAAACTGGATTTACGATCAATCGAATGTCATTCTAATGTACAACGTTGCTGGGTGTTCAGAATTGCAGGGACCACCGATACACACAAACCACTGCCAATCCTCTAGTGCCTGTTTTGGTAAATTTTACCCCAATCATATCTATAGAGAAGAATATAACTTCGGTGTAGGGGAGTATGTGTTAATCAGTGGGAGAACCTATGATGTACACTCACCAGCCACTTTTATTAGGTACACCTGTTCAGTTCCTTGGTAACACAAATTGCTAATCAGCCAATCACGCGGCAGCAACTCAATGCATTTAGGCATCTAGATGTGGTGAAGACGATTTGCTGAAGTTCAAACCGAGCATCAGAATGGGGAAGAAAAGGGATTTAGGTGATTTTGAACGTGACGTGGTTGTTGGTGCCAAATGGGCTGGTCTGAGTATTTCAAAAACTGCTGATCTACTGGGATTTTCACACACAACCATCTCTTGGGTTTACAGAGAATGGTCCGAAAAAGAGAAAATATCCAGTGAGCGGCGGTTGTGTGGAGGAAAATGCCTTGTTGAGGTCAGAGGAGAATGGGCAGACTGGTTTGAGATGATAGAATGGCAACAGTAACTCAAATAACCACTTGTTACAACCAAGGTATGCAGAATACCATCCCTGAAGGCACAACACATCGAACCTTGAAGCAGATGGGCTACAGCAGCAGAAGACCACACCGGGTGCCACTCCTGTCAGCTAAGAACAGGAAACTGAGGCTAAAATTCGCACAGGCTCACCAAAATTGGACTACAGAAGATTGGAAAAACATTGCCTGGTCTGAGTCTCGATTTCAGGTGCAATATTCAGATGGTAGGGTCAGAATTTGGTGTAAACATGAAAGCATGGATCCATCCTGCCTTGTATCTCCGGTTCAGGCTGGTGGTGGTGTAATGGTGTGGGGGATATTTTCTTGGCACACTTTGGCCCCCTTAGTACCAATTGAGCTTTGTTTAAAGGCCATGGCCTACCTGAGTATTGTTGCTGTCCATGTCCATCCCTTTATGACTACAGTGTACCCATCTTCTGATGGCTCCTTCCAGCAGGATAATGAGGTCACTGTACTGCAATATCCTCCACACTCACCAGATCTCCATCCAATAGAGCACCTTTGGAATGTGGTGGAATGGGAGATTGTCATCACAGATATGCAGCTGACCAATCTTCAGCAATTGCATGATGCCATCATGTCACTATGGAAGAAACTCTCTGAGGAACGTTTCCAACACCTTGTTGAACCTAAGTCACGAAGAATGAAGGCAAAAGGGCATCCAACCCGGTACTAGCAAGGTGGTCCTCCATAAAGTGGCCAGTCAGTGTATGTGTCTGTTGGGCCTATACTGCCTCAAAGGTTGGGATTTAACCCTTCCCTAGCAGAGTCAATGGCTCTGATATATAACAGGGATACATCCGAGAGGCACTGGGACTTCAAGACTTAATAAATCATACAGAGAAGTAAAGGAATAAAAGCAGTCATTCAGTCAGCTCACTGACCCTGGTTAGGCAGCTCACATACAGGCTGGGCCACCATCCAATGGGTACCCAGAACGTCACTTAGAGCATGAATCAAAAGAAGGCTCAGCACCAGACCAAAATCCTCAGAGTCCATACAGTTTTAATGTAAAAAAAACACCTCCAACGCGTTTCGGATGTCAAACGGCCTCCTTCATTAGGGCTTGAGGTCGAAAAATAAATTCAACTGGACTCAATAAGAGACTTTTAATATTACTCTGTATGTGTCAACTGTTCCACCCATGTTACTGGCAGTACGGAATGTGCCTAGGGATTAATGTGCTCTCGATCTTGAGCCCTGATAACATCTGACCCCTGAAATGCGTTGGTTGTGGATTTGTGTGTGTGGGGGGCCCCTAAAGCTGTATGGCCTTTTTCTTTTGATTCATGCCCTAGATTTATTGTGACAAATTGTTGGGGGAGGGGGGTCATGTCATCCAAAATTAAGGTGTGGGGCTTAAATTGATGATCAGTAGGCTTACCTAGAAAATAAAACAAACCACAAACATTTTATATGTCTTTACTTATCAATCCTTAATCCCACAACAGTAAAATCAGTTTGTATATGCAGTAAACCATGCTTGTTATACTCAATGTGGAACCTAAGGGGGTAATCCTCTGCATTGTGCAAAAAGGCTGTTTGATCCTGTCTTCTCTGATCCTCCCATTCTTCCACTGTTCCCAATCTATCTGCTGATAGAATAGAGCCTTGGGGGGCACTCTGCATATGCTCAGTTTGATGTTTATTGCTAGAGAGTTTTTTTTTTTTTTTTTGGGAGGGTGCATGTGATCAGCACAGGACCAATCAGCATTGTCCAGACAGAGGGTCAGGGGTCCTGCAGCCTCATAGGACAGTCAGAGGAGAATGAAAATGCCTCCTACAAGCTTTAACCAGACGCTAATAGAAGCCACAAGACTGCTATATACTGCTGATGAGAAAAGGTATTTAGCAGTTTATATTCACTAAATCGATTGCACCTCCATGTTCTGTGTACTGCGGGAGACCAGATATAGTGAACGCAGGCTCCTGGGGGGACCAGATATAGTGAATGCAGGGTCCTGGGGGGACCAGATATAGTGAATGCAGGCTCCTGGGGGGACCAGATATAATGAATGCAGGCTCCTGGGGGGACCAGATATAGTGAATGCAGGCTCCTGGGGGGACCAGATATAGTGAATGCAGGCTCCTGGGGGGACCAGATATAGTGAATGCAGGCTGAGGGGGACCAGATATAGTGAATGCAGGCTCCTGGGGGGACCAGATATAATGAATGCAGGCTCCTGGGGGGAGCAGATATAGTGAATGCAGAGTCCTGAGGAGACCAGATATAGTGAATGCAGGCTCCTGGGGGGATCAGATATAGTGAATGCAGGCTCCTGGGGAGACCAGCTATAGTGAATGCAGGCTCCTAGGGGGGGACCAGATTTAGTGAATGCAGGCTCCTGGGGGGACCAGATATAGTGAATGCAGGCTACTGAGGAGACCAGATATAGTGAATGCAGGCTACTGAGGAGACCAGATATAGTGAATACAGGCTCCTGGGGAGACCAGCTATAGTGAATACAGGCTCCTAGGGGGGACCAGATATAGTGAATGCAGGCTCCTGGGAAGACCAACTATAGTGAATGCAGGTTCATGGGGAGACCAGATATAGTGAATGCAGGCTCCTGGGGAGACTAGATATAGTGAATCCAGGCTCCTGGGGAGACCAGATATAGTGAATGCAGGCTCCTGGGGAGACCAGATATAGTGAAGCCAGGCTCCTGGGGAGACCAGATATAGTGAATGCAGGCTCCTGGGGAGACCAGATATAGTGAATGCAGGCTCCTCAGGGGACCAGATATAGTGAATGCAGGCTCCCAGATATAGTGAATGCAGGCTCCTGGGGAGACCAGATATAGTGAATACAGGCTCCTGGGGAGACCAGCTATAGTGAATGCAGGCTCCTAGGGGGGACCAGATATAGTGAATGCAGGCTCCTGGGAAGACCAGCTATAGTGAATGCAGGTTCATGGGGAGACCAGATATAGTGAATGCAGGCTCCTGGGGAGACTAGATATAGTGAATCCAGGCTCCTGTGGAGACCAGATATAGTGAATGCAGGCTCCTGGGGAGACCAGATATAGTGAATGCAGGCTCCTGGGGAGACCAGATATAGTGAATGCAGGCTCCTGGGGAGACCAGATATAGTGAATGCAGGCTCCTGGGGAGACCAGATATAGTGAATGCAGGCTCCTGGGGAGACCAGATATAGTGAATGCAGGCTCCTGGGGAGACCAGATATAGTGAATCCAGGCTCCTGGGGAGACCAGATATAGTGAATGCAGGCTCCTGGGGAGACCAGATATAGTGAATGCAGGCTCCTAGGGGGACCAGGTAGAGTGAATGCAGGCTCCTGGGGGGACCAGATATAGTCAATGCAGGCTCCTGGGGGGACCAGATATAGTGAATGCAGGGTCCTGGGGGGACCAGATATAGTGAATGCAGGCTCCTGGGTTTAGTAACACTTTAAGTGTGGTGGCTGCATTCCTGTTCTTTTCTGAGGCTCTCTTTTTCTTTCACCTGGTGATCCTGCCATTAACGCACTTGCTGTTCTTAGATGACAACGCTCATCCACTGTACTTTATGTATGGTGAAGCAACATTCTCACCCTGATCTGCTCTCCTGATTTGGACTACAAACATGTCCCGCTCTCCACATCTTTATTATATAGAGGGGTGGTGTTTTGTAGCTTGCAGAAGATTGGTGGGAAAGCTGGTAATGTAGTTTGAGCTTTCTGTTCTGTTCACAGGAAGTTGAAAGGATCCTGGAAATCTGGCGGGAGCAGCAGGTCATTTTTTTATTTGCAGAAAATCTGTAGCCTGAAAAAAAACTAATGCAGTCACCACATCTAAGACTGGTAAGCTGCATTATATTACATTTTTGTTCTTTTGCGTTTTGCTAGGCTTTAACTTCATCCCATCTGACGGCTGGCTGATAGCACACATACATATCTAATTGGCAGATATTAAAAGGCACAGACAAATTTGTCAAACTTATTATGCTAAATGCAGCGAATGATTGCACCCGATTGATTATTCCACAATTCTCCCTGAATCGATCAATTGAGGCTGTAAATATCTTCAATCAATATTTAGCTTGAAAGGTTCTGATTGATGATTGGTCAAATGTCACGGCTGGGAAGTGGCATGTGACTGCTTCTATCTGCACAAAAGACTGTTGAAGCGTGTTTATTCCTGGCCTATTCAACATCTCCATGGATACTTGCTTGGAATTGATTGAAAATTGATCACCTATGTATGCCAAATCTATTAAAATTGATTAGTAATTGATTTTCCTATCGACCGGTTACAAATGATTGCTTGTATGGCCTGCAGAAGATATTGACAATTAAAAAAAAAAATTGTACTGAATATTACAATGTAAATAATTGCCATTTAATGATTTGAAAACATTTTATATTTCAGTTTAAACGTTGTTCATATATACAATACCATGTGATGTCACAGTGATCCCCCTCCCCTCCCCCGATCACCCCTCTGTGTCATCTTCTGGTCTAAGAGCAATTGTTCAGTTATCTTACGATGGAAGAATAGATGTGAGAAGGTGGTGAGTGCGTCACAGAAGGCTTGTCTGCCCTCCAATCACCGTCCTATACTTAGCAAGGGCTCCTGCCGTGTGCTGCCTATTCCGGGGGAGGGGAGGGGGCCTCTCAGGATAGGCACATAGCCAGGACCCGGCAATACCAGAAGAGAGACCCAAATATATACCATTGGATAATAAATCTTACCATCCTTATATGTTATTCATGCTTTGTTTTTTCCTCCCTAACCGTATTTCTTTACCTTCTTTTTATATCTAACAAGTCTCTCCTTTCTTTTCCTTTTCATTTTTTTTCATTCCTTCTTCCTTCCTTGTTTCCTTCCTTTTTTTTCTTTCTTTATCTTTTCTCTTTCTTTCTTTCTTTCTTTCTTTCTTTCTTTCTTTCTTTCTTTCTTTCTTTCTTTCTTTCTCCCTCTTTCTCCCTCTTTCTCCCTCTTTCTCCCTCTTTCTCCCTCTTTCTCCCTCTTTCTCCCTCTTCCTCCCTCTTCCTCCCTCTCTCTCTCCTCTCTTTCTTTACTTCCTCTCTTTTTTCTTTCTTTCTTTTCTTCCTCTCTCTCTTTCTTTCTTTCCTTCCTCTCTCTCTCTTTCTTTTCTTCCTCTCTCTCTTTCTTTCTTTCCTTCCTCTCTCTCTCTTTCTTTCCTTCCTCTCTCTCTCTTTCTTTCCTTCCTCTCTCTCTTTTTCTTTCCTTCCTCTCTCTCTCTTTCTTTCCTTCCTCTCTCTGTCTTTCTTTCCTTCCTCTCTCTCTCTCTTTCTTTCCTTCCTCTCTCTCTCTTTCTTTCCTTCCTCTCTCTCTCTTTCTTTCCTTCCTCTCTCTCTCTTTCTTTCATTCCTCTCTCTCTCTTTCTTTCATTCCTCTCTCTCTCTTTCTTTCCTTCCTCCCTTTCTTTCTTTTTCTTTCTCTCTCTCCTTTCCTCCTCCCATCATTGTCTACCCTTCTTTCTTCCTCCCTCTCTCTCTCTCTCTCTCTCTCTCTCTCTCTCTCTCTCTCTCTCTCTCTCTCTCTCTCTTTCTCTCCCTCTCTCTCCTTTCCTACTCCCACCATTGTCTACCCTTCCTCCCTCTCTCTTCCCCCTCCTGATTCTATCTCCAGGTATTTCTTTTTACATCTATCTATCTATTCATTTATTTATTTTTTCTCTTTCTTTCTTTCCTGCTTTCTTTTTTTTCTTCCTTCCTTCCCATTCTTTTCTTTATTTCTTTTCATTTCACCTTTTTTTTTCTCTTTCTATGTTTCTTCTTATATCTATCTATTGGTTACCTATTGGCTATCCTCATAATGTCTTTTTATTTCTGTTCTAGTAAGAACTAATATGATTGTATTTTTTTCCATTTGTGTGATTTCAGTGGTAAACATGAAGGAAACAAAATGTACGCATTTTTTAATAATATCTTTACCTGAACATCTACAAATAAAGATATAATGGTCTATCACCTTTTACTAGGGTAGATATAAATATATGTAGTTGGAATAGATTTATTGTAGGCTATATCACACACACATACAGGAAGGGTAATCCACCACACGTGTATATGGGTAATGGCTCTCTATATAAATATATTTATTTACAGTACAAATTGGGCCCAATTAGCCATTTTCTCTCCCCGGTGTCATGTGACCCGTTACAAGTGTTACAAGGTCTCAGGTGTGAATGGGTAACAGATGTGTTAAATTTGGTGTTATCGCTCTCACTCTCTCATACTGGTCAACATGGCACCTTATGGCAAAGAACTCTCTGAGGATCTGAAAAAAGGAATTGTTGCTCTACATAAAGATGGCCTAGGCTATAAGAAGATTGCCAAGACCCTGAAACTGAGCTGCAGCACAGTGGCCAAGACCATACAGCGGTTTAACAGGACAGGTTCCACTCAGAACAGAGTGGAAAAACTCAGTGGCCCCCAGCAAGTATAAATCTCACTCCACTTCCCCCACACAAACCCTATGCCTCATTCCCCTAGTGGGCATGTATCAGTGTCGTAAGGCACTATGTCTTACATGTAAACATGTAACTCATGGCCAAAAGGATTTTAAGGTCAAAGGTAAAACCCATCAAATCCCACATTTTTTTTAATTGTTCCACAGAATTCATGGTATATTGCCTCATTTGTCCCTGTGGACTACATTATGTTGGCAGAACCTTCCGTACGTTGAGGAAAAGATTTGGGGAGCACCGTAGTTTTGTAGAGGGAGGACAAACAGTGGCCCGACACTTTTTAAAACATCATGACAAATCCTCTACATGACTCAGGGTGTGGGTTATAGAGTCCATTCCAATTCCATATGTTCCACTCAGAACGGGCCTCGCCATGGTTGACCAAAGAAGTTGAGTGCACATGCTCCGCATCATATCCAGAGGTTGTCTTTGGGAAATAGATGTATGAGTGCTGCCAGCATTGCTGCAGAAGTTGAAGGGGTGGGGGGTCAGCCTGTCAGTGCTCAGACCATACGTCGCACACACGGAATCAAATTGGTCTGCATGGCTGTTGTCCCAGAAGAAAGCCTCTTCTAAAGATGCACAAGAAAGCCTGAAAACAGTTTGCTGAAGACAAGCAGACTGAGGACATGGATTACTGGAACCATGTCCTGTGGTCTGATGAGACCAAAATAAACTTATTTGGTTCAGATGGTGTCAAGCGTGTGTGGCGGCAACCAGGTGAAGAGTACAAAGACAAGTGTGTCTTGCCTATAGTCAAGCACGGTGGTGGGAGAGTCATGGTCTGTGGCCACATGAGTGCTGCCTGCACTGGGGAGATACAGTTCATTGAGGGAACCATGAATGCCAACATGTACTGTGACATACTGAAGCAGAGCATGATCCCCTCCCTTCAGAGACTGGGCCGCAGGGCAGTATTCCAACATAACGGCCCCCAACACACCTCCAAGATGACCACTGCCTTGTTAAAGAAGCTGAGGGTAAAGGTGATGGACTGGCCAAGCATGTCTCCAGACCTAAACCCTATTGAGCATCTGTGGGGCATCCTCAAATGGAAGGTGGAGGAGCACAAGGTCTCTAACATCCACCAGCTCCGTGATGTCATCATGGAGGAGGGGAAGAGGACTCCAGTGGTAACCTGTGAAGCTCTGGTGATCTCCATGCCCAAGAGGGTTAAGGCAGTGCTGGAAAATAATGGTGGCCACACAAAATATCGACACTTTGGGCCCAATTTGGACATTTTCACTTAGGGGTGTACTCACTTTTGTTGCCAGCGGTTTAGACATTAATGGCTGTGTGTTCAGTTATTTTGAGGAGGACAGCAAATTTACACTGTTATACAAGCTGTACACTCACTACTTTACATTGTAGCAAAGTGTAATTTCTTCAGTGTTGTCACATGAAAAAATATAATAAAATATTTACAGAAATGTGAGGGGTGTACTCACTTTTGTGAGATAGTTTACATTGTCTGGATTGTGCTGGATGATTAGTTCTCTGATAATTGGGAATCTAAGTCTTGGTGGAACTACATGTCCCAGCACCACCTCTAGGTCTATACAGGGTCTCAAACCTGTTTCTTCTGTTTCTTATATTTCTTATTAGATATAATGTTGCCATCAAACCTTCAGGGACACCGGGGACTTTCTTGGTGCCTGTACTGCACCTGTCAGTCCACAGCCAGCACTCTGGAGCCTTTGGCGGTCATTATAGCTAGAAAATGCCATTGGAAATTTCACTATGTGCCTTTCCTCTGATGTTCTTCAAGGGACTATATAGAAAAACCACAATGCTTGTCTCTATGTATGGAAAACACATGCATAAATGCTTCTGAAAATCTGCCGCTAATGAAGGCCAAGGAGGAGAGGAAAATGCCATGGAAGCCCTTGCACCAGCTAGGTGGCCAGGCTCCTGGGGTTAATAGACTCATGTTGTATTGTGGGTACTACTTAACCCTTTGTCTGCTTAGCTGCAGGCTCCTGTGGAGAGGCACTGGGGGCCCCTAGAGAAAGAGCATTCTTTGTGAGGGTTTAAGACTGAGGGGGTGGGGGAGTGGGCTGCATGCCTGCCCACCAAACCCCCCTGATGCTGCAAGTTTGCTGTCCGTTGGAAGCCCCGATGAATGGGCATGAATCTTATTGCCATTCACTGATGTATATACCCTCCCTCCCTGCCCCCCTCCTCTTACTCCCCCCCCCACCCCCAACCTCCTCCTCCTCCTCTCCTTGTCCTCTAGAAGATGTGGGGGCCAGTATGAACAAGGCAAGGGGCACATTCTGGTGACAGAAGTAAGGCAGCGCTGGCACCTAGGCTGCTTGTAGTGCTGGATCACCCATCAAGCTGAAGGCGCATGTCTGGGGCCCCCTGCTCCAATGGGGCACCCTTCTTCCTCCTCTCCTTGGACTCAGTAAGTAGTGGCAGTGGGCATATTTGTACTTCTACATCTAGAAGTCAATCTAATTATCATCAAAAGGTTTACCAAGCTTATTCTTTTTTTTTATTTGGGATCTCTAGACCAAAAGCTGGTACAATACTACCCATGAGGGCAGACCCTGAGGATCCTTCAAGAGTGGTGCACAAAGAGCCCATTGGGCCTCCTAGCCTTGCACCCTTCTATATACTTGGCATAGGACACGCTCTAGCACTGGAGAGCACTATAAGGCGACATAGAGGGAATAGAAATGTGTTTTCCTTCATTTAGCTTTGGAATGGTGGGTCCTAGCCAGCTAGGTGGGTTTTTGGGTGCCACTGTGGTCCCCTTGATAGGTGTTGGAGCTAGAGGACCTTTGGGCAACATCAATTTTTGTTTTAGAGCTGTAGAGAATTTCAGGAGCAGTTCAAGGAAACACACAAGCAGGTGCACATGTCCATGTATTGCCTAGCCACAAACCAGAATATACCTATCCCAATCCTGCTTTCCCTTTGCCTAATTTTGATCTAATCTTCAGGATCCTTTATTGATAGCTCAGAAACACTTCACTCTGCACTCACATGTGTTATTTCGAGTCATTTTTTAAAATGTTTTTTTGGCTATTGGCGATACATAATTTTTTAAAAATATATTTTAATACAACATGTGTTGTATTGTTTCCCTTTTATTCTGGATCTTTTAAATTATTTTTGTATAATTTCCCATTGACTATTAAACTATACCCTTTGACAGACAGGCCTTAAAATGTTATATCCTATTGTGTTCTGCATTAAACATATAGTTTATGTTCTGAAAAAAAAAATCAGTTTCCTGTGTAATGGGATGCTACTAAATAATTAGATATTATATTATTGTTAGTATTAAATAAAATCAGATCAGCCTTTTATATATATATTTAGTAAAAAAATCTGTTTCCTGTGTAATGGGGTGCTACTAAATAATTATAATATTATATTATTGTTAGTATTAAATAAAATCAGATTAGCATTTTATATATATTTTAAAAATTCAGTTTCCTGTGTAATGGGGCGCTACTAAAAAATTATATATTATATTATATTATTGTTAGTATTAAAAAAAAAATCAGATTAGCATTTTATATATATATCATTTTTTTTTCTATCATGCTAAATAAGCGAATTTCTTTTTTTTTCTACTATGACTACTTAAAAATGTCTAAATTAAAGCAGCATAGTAAATATACAGGTCTCCCTTGGAATATATACAAAGGACTGTCTATTTTTTTTCTTTTGCTCCAAAAAACAGGCAATGTATTATGTACCTATACTTTTACTAGGACTATTCCTCTAGCCTCGTAGGGAAAAAATATATTTCTTTTTTAAAAGCAATTTCATGGTTCTACTGCCTAACCCCTAATCCATGTAGGAAAAAAAGTGTTTCAGGCCTTTGACAATTATTATTGTACCGATTCCATAATAATAACCACCGATTCCTTATAAAAAAGAATACAATGTACGGAACATTCTTTTGTGTAAAAATAGCCCATTTAAAAATACGTATATAACATTTCAACATAGCATCTCCAAAGTTGCTATTTTTTTTATGAAAACCCTTGTAACAAAATGAAAAACAAAATAAAATATACACATAATAAAACACTTTTTTTTTAAAGCAGCATAATAATAATTAAATTAGCAATAATTTAAATAACAAATTTGTTTTTGTTTTTAACCTCATTATCCTTGTGGTGCTTTCAAGGTTCATTCCACACGATGGAATTAAAATGTTTCTTTTTTAAATATCCGCTTGCACCTTGTACGATGCAATCTGTACATTAGGATAACAATAATAACAGAAAAATCCAACAGCGAGGCTAGGCATTGGGGTATTCCTAAATAACCTTTTAGGAAATCATTTTTAACTGGAAAAATAAAACAATAGCAAAATATTAGTGAGAGATATAAAATGTGTCACAGTTTAATCCGATTCTCCAATTTAATAAATATCCAGGGTAACAGAAAAATAAGATGAAATAGAATTAATGGAAGAGGAATATACTCTTTAACATTTTGACCTAAAAAAAAATGTGAAAAAAATTAATTTTTTTTAGTTAAATTTACTAAGATAACAATTAAATAGTTTAATTGTCTTTTTAAGGGAATGCAGGCTGAATAAGCAATATGAAGAAATGTGTACCGTATATACCTACGATCATGTATACTGGGAAGAAAACAAAAAAATGAAAATATATATATGTGTCTGTATGTGTGTGTATATATATATATATATATATATATATATATACAAATAATACAAATATATATATAGATATATCTATAGATATATCTATAGATATATATCTATAGATATATCAATATATCTATAGATATATATCTATATAGATATATCTATAGATATATAGATATATATAAATATATCTCTATTTTTTTTATTTTTAAATATCTTTTTCGAAATTATATTTAGTGCACTAGAGAGATATATTTGTATATTTGTCTATTTATTTGCTTGCTGGCTAGTTTCATATGTGGACAATGAGAATGATTAGTAATAATAATATGAATATTATACTTAGTATATTGATGGTGTAGACATTTGGGGTGGACTGTATGGGGATGTGTAAAGCTGGGGACAGACAGGATAAGGAAGGGGGGGGTGGGACTGCTGGAGTTGCCCCCCTACTCGCCCCCTCCAACCCTCCCCTCGGTTTCAAGGACACATGTCACAAGTGATGGGATTTAGGGAATGGTGCTGGTGGTGACGTCACAGAGGCTGGTGTAATCCTCTTGTAGGAGTCAGATGCTCAGGGGCAGGCAGGCTGGGTGGATGGGCAGAAAAGGGTTTTAATCCCATAGACAGGATGAGGTGAGGAGAGAGCAGACCCCAGACCCCCCTTGGAAGGAAGAGGAGGATGAATTCTCCCAGCCCCCCTCCCAGGCTCCTTATAGAGGAGGAGGTGGATGGTGCTGATGTTGGGGATGGTGCAGTGCTGTATGGAGATGTCCAGACATTGCTCCCTGCGGACTGTGCGGATGATGGAGCTATCCTGGGATTTATGTGTCTCTGCCATCCCTGAAGAAGAATTTTGAGGAAGAGGAGGCGATGCCGGCACACAATGGAGAGCACAGGACCAGCGATGTACCACCTTGAAATGTGGGTACCTGATGTCTTCTGCTTGTCTGGCCTTTTCCTGACACAACCCTTTATCACCTGATGGCCTTCTGTGGTCATAGTCTCCTCTGTCCTAATCATACCAACTGATTATATCCTATCCTATCCTAAATAGCCACTGTTTACCCCACTGTGCCTCACTTACTAATGTTTAACCCTGTTTATTTCGCTGTGCCCCATTTCCTAAAAATATCCCCTGCTAACCCCACTTTGCATTATGTACTCTCTGTCTACTATACTGTGCCCTTCTGCTTATTATACCCCATGTGTTTACTACACTGTGCCCCCTCCCCTATTATACCCCTCTGTCTACTATTCTGTGCCATATTATACCCCTATGTTTATTCTATTGTGCCCCTCTACTTATTATACCCCTCTGTTTATTCCATTGTGCCCCTTCTCTTTATTATACCCCTCTGTTTACTACACTTTGCCCCTTCTACTTATTATACCCCTCTATGTATTCTACTGTGTCCCCTCTCCCTTTCAAACCCCTCTATCTATTCCTCTGTACTCCCTCTAACAATTATACCCCTCTATTTATTCTGCTGTGTCCCCTCTCCTATTATACCCCTCTTTTTTTCCACTGTGCCCCCTTTAATTAATATACTCATCTATTTACTATATTCTGTCCCTTCTCCCTAATATACCCCTCTGTTTAATGCACTGTGCCCCCGTTCTTTATTATACCCCTCTGTTTATTACACTGTGCCCCATCACCTTATAATACACTGTGTTGACTATATTCTGCCCCTGCTACTGATTATTCCCCCCTTTTTTCTACACTGTGTTCCATCTCCTTTTATACCCCTCTATTTACTATATTGTGCCCCATCTCCTTATTCTACCCTTCTGTTTACTATACTGTGCCCCTCTTCTTTTTTATACCCCTCTGTTTACTATACTGTGCCCCTCTTCTTTTTTATACCCCTCTGTTTACTATACTGTGCCCCATCTCCTTGTAATACCCCGTGTTGACCATATTATCCCCCTTCTACTGATCATACCCCTCTGTTTACGATACTGTGCCCCATCTCCTTATTATACCCCTCTGTTTAATACACTGGTCCTCTTCACTTTATTATACCCCTCTGTTTACTCCACTGTGCCCCATGTTCTTAATATATCCCTATGTTTACTATATTGTGCCCCTTCACCTTATTATACCCCTCTGTTTACGATACTATGCCCCATCTCTTTATTATACCCCTCTGTTTAATACACTGGTCCTCTTCACTTTATTATACCCCTCTGTTTACTCCACTGTGCCCCATGTTCTTAATACATCCCTATGTTTACTATATTGTGCCCCTTCACCTTATTATACCCCTCTGTTGATGCCACTGTGCCCCTTCAACATATTGTATCCCTTTCTTTATTCCACTGTGGAATGCAGTGGTCTCATTTTGGTTTTATACCCCTCTGTTTACTATACTGTGCCCCATCTCCTTATTATACCTCTTTGCTTACTATATTGTGCCCCATCTCCTTATTTATACCCCTCTGTTTACTATATTGTGCCCCATATCCTTGTAATACCCTGTGTCAACCATATTATGCCCCTTCTACTGATTACACCCCTCTTATTGTACCCCTCTGTTTAATACACTGTGCCCCATTTCTCTTATATACCCCTCTGTTTACTATACTGTGCTCCATCTCCTTATTATATCCCTTGGTGTAATACACTGTGTCCCTTCAATTTATTATACCCTTTTGTTTACTATGCAGTGCTCCAGCGCCATATCCTACCCCTCTGTATCCTCCATCATGCCCCCCATATACCAAAAATACTTCTCTGTTTACTCCATGTGCCCCTTCTTCTTAATAAACTCCTATGTTTATTACACAGTGCACCATCCTCAGATCCTCTTGTAATACCCCCTCTGTTCACACTTTTGCACCTAGTCATTTAAGTAAGCCTCCTCTGCCAACCCCACGGTGCCCTATTTTTTTAGTAATACCTCCTATTTACACTCAACTATTTCCTATGTCCTAACAATAATCCCTCTGTTTATACCAATGTATCCCATCTCCTAATGCCCCCTCCCTTTACCCCACTGTGTCCAACCTCCACAATTTACCCTACTATGTTCTCACTCTCCAAATCCCCCCTTTCAATACTCTACCATGCTCCAGCTTTACACAATACCCTCCTGTTTATATAAATGTGTTCTACGTCCTGATAATACCCCATTCTGCCTCACCTTTACCTTTTAGTGCCCCCCCCCGTGTTTATCCTACCATGTCCTACCTGCAGATAGAACCCCTTTGATTCGCTTCACTGTACCCCATCTCCTAGTATTACCACCCTCTCACTCAGTGACTCATTTTTGCCTCATTTATAATGATGCCTGCTACATATGCCCCACAGTACCCCTTTGGTATGTTATGTCATCTGATGCCACCAGAGCTTCTCATGAAGTTTCCTTCCTGTATACTACATCATGCCCATTCCAACCTGATATAGATAACTAGGTTAAAAAAATTCCATGTTTATCAAGGTTAAGTTCCCTCTGGAATACGGGTACCTCTGTCACATTCATGTGAATGACATAATAAACCTTCACTTCACACCACGACTCTATGGCCCTATGGTGCACCAGCTACATAGCCCAATGCCTAATTGCTTTCCATTTTCTTTGTCCTTAAAATACCCTCATGATAAGGGTATAACCAGTTTCATACCAGTATAGGTAATGTCCTATTGCATGCCTCCACTTATCACATGTTCTTCTCTCCCCGGGTATGTGACCCCCTCCCAAGCTGTCCCATCTTATAATTGCCTGGCTCCCTCCACTGTTTTCCCAAGGTTCACCATCTCCCAGTACCAATGAGTGACTTTTCTGCCCCCCCCCCCCCCCCCCCCAATTGACCCCCTGTTATATGAAAATATACAAATGCAGGCTTAGCTGATAAAACATGATGTTTCCCATTATATTACCCCTTCCCCAACCCAGCAAAACCTTTGTCCTTCCTATAAAAGACAACTGCCACCAGTTTGCTCCACAAACACAACACAGGGCTATCTACATTACATACATACATCTGTGCCCCTTTTTAAATACTGCCCCCTGCTGTACAAATGCTATTACATCCTCCCCTCTATGGATCTGTTCCATGTTGTCTTGTGGTGATAGATGCCTGCTCTGATCTTAAGGATACAGGGCAATATAGGTGTATATTTGACTGCTATCCACTTGTGCTGCCTCTGGTGGAAGCTTTTTCCCCACTCCTAAGCAGCTTACCTGTCCTGGGTTAAATAAAGCATATTGATTTCTGACAGATTACCTTAAATTTCACAGATTGCTCTAGAATCATGTAATGTGGAGTGTTTGCCATTATTTCTAATATCCTATATATTCTGTACTGTGCTGTCACCCCCTCCTCTAATATATACCATGACCCCTCATCTAATATTTAATATACCCTGTAATCTACTGTGATCCTCTTCTAATATCTAATATACTCTAATATCTAATATACTCTAATATTGTACTGTGACCCCCTCCTCTAATATCTAATGTACTTTATATTGCACTGTGACCCCCCTCCTCTAATATCTAATATACTCTATATTGTACTGTGACCCCCCTCCTCTAATATCTAATATACTCTAATATTGTACTGTGACCCCCCTCCTCTAATATCGAATGTACTTTATATTGCACTTTGACCCCCTCCTCTAATATCTAATATACTCTATAGTGTACTGTGACCCCCCTCCTCTAATATCTAATATACTCTATATTGTAATGTGACCCCCCTCCTCTAATATCTAATATACTCTATATTGTACTGTGACCCCCCTCCTCTAATATCTAATATATTCTGTATTGTACTGTGACCCCCCTCCTCTAATATCTAATGTACTTTATATTGCACTGTGACCCCCCTCCTCTAATATCTAATATACTCTATATTGTACTGTGACCCCTCCTCTTATATCTAATATACTCTATATTGCACTGTGACCCCTCCTATAATATCTAATATACTCTGTATTGTACTGTGACCCCCTCCTCTTATATCTAATATACTCTATATTGCACTGTGACCCCTCCTCTAATATCTAATATACTCTGTATTGTACTGTGACCCCTCCTCTAATATCTAATATACTCTGTATTGTATTGTGGCTTCTCCTCTAATATCCCCTGTGTTATACTGGGTCCCCTCCTCTAATATCTAATATACTCTATATTGTACTATCGCTCCTCCTCTAATATCTAATCCACCCTTTATTATACTGGGTCCCCTCCTCTAATATCTAATATACTCTTTATTCTACTGTGACTCCTACTCTAATTTACCCTGTATTATACTGTGACCTCTCCTCTAATATCTAATATACTCTATATTCTACTGTGTCTCCTCCACTAATATCTAATATACCCTGTATTATACTGTGACCCTCCTCTAATATCTCATATACTCCGTATTGTACTGTGACTCCTACTATAATATACTCTGTATTATACTGTGACACTCCCCTAACATCTAATATACTCTATATCAGCTCACAAAATTTCCACTCGCCTGCTCACATTAGGAGAGTGGAAATAAGCTGAGGGTGAGTGTGGAGCCGCATCGGGGTGGGGTGGGGGGCGCACTGCCGGCGGGCAAGCAGGGTTGAACGGAAGCCGATTCTCCTCCCAGCCTCCGCCCCCCTGTCATTCTCTTGGCAGGGATTGGCATTCAGCGGGAGTCGGCAAAGAACTAGATGAGGTGTGGGCGGGGGAGGGAGGGGGGTTGGACAGGAGCTGCCAAAGTTTACTTTTCCTATTAACAAGCTGGTGATTGGTTGCTCGAACCGCCTAGCAACCAATCATCAGCTTGTTAATAGGAAAAGTTTACTTTGGCAGCTACTGCTCCCCTGTCCAGTGCTGTGCTCCGCTGGAGGTCTCTCTGCATCCTAAATCAATAAAGGTGTCATTCATTGGTTTTAATTTTTAATTAAATAATTAATTATTTAATATAGCATTAAAATATTTACTTAACACATCATTACTGCTTAAGGCAGTAATGATGTTTACAGTGCCTATAGTAGCCAATCATATTTTATCCTTTATTTTATTTATCACAGTCAGATCAATGAAATGTCCTTTATATTAAAGTTGTTGGTAATATTTATTTTTGTAACTTAATTCTGCATAAAACATTTAACGATGTAATTTCATGAGATCATTTATGAGGCTGTGTTTAGGGGCGGGACAGGGTAGGGGTTGGGTGCGGCAACTGGTGGCAAATAACTCTTAAAGCGCTGTTCAACTCACAAATTTATTTTTATTTTTTTTGAAAGTCAGCAGCTACAAACACTGTAGCTGCTGACTTTTAATAAGGACACTTACCTGTCCATCGGATTGGGTGAATGCGCCTCCGTTCTAATTAAGGGAAACTGGCAGTGCGGCTTCACTGCCCGTTTCCTACTGCGCATGCACGAGTCGCGCGGCGCTTTGTGAATGGCCGACTGTCTTCTGGGACACACACAGGTCCCAGAAGACAGCGGGGGGGGCTCGCCGAAGAGGAGGATATGACGTCCTGCACCGCGGACCGGATGGGTCGGAAGTATAGGCTGTACTTCATAAAAAGGTATGTTGGAAGAAAAAAAAACATTTTTTACTATCCAAAAAACGAGGGGTGGAGAGGTGGTCTTTCCTTTAAGACCACCTCTCAAAAGTGGGTGGAACTCCACTTTAAGGCCTGGCTAGCAGCTCAGGATTTGAAATTTTGAGCCCTGCTCTTTATTGTACTGTGACTCCCATTCTAATATCTAGTATCATTATGTCGTGCTAATTTGTAGGGACTTGGTAATAATAACAAGAACAGCAATAAAACAGATCCCCCACAGCCAGCAGCAATAGACCCCCCCCCAGCAACAATGGAACCCAACGACAAAATGCCACCCCACCAACAATAGGCCCCCAGCAGCAACAAGAAATCTCCCAGCAGCCAACACCAATAGACTCTCCAGCAGCCAGCAACAATAGACCCCTTAATCAACAGTAGATCCCTTCCAGCAACAATTGACCCCCATCAACAAAAGATCCCCCTTCCATTAACAATAAACTGCCACACAAAAATAGATCCCCTCCAGCAACAATAAATCCCCCAGCAGCCAGCATCAATAGACCCTCCATCAATATCACACCCCAACACCTCTTGTCATTGCACACATTCAGTGCTGGAGGTGGCGGAACTGCGTTCCCCCATGTTCCTGCTGAAAAAAAAGCCCTGATTGTACTTAATATTTCATATACCCTGTATTATACTGTGACCCTTCTCTAATATCTAATATTCCCCCGTATTTTACTGTGACCCTTCTCTAATATCAAATTTACACCATATTCTACTTAATATCTAATATTCCTTGTATTATACTGTGACCCCTCCTCTAATATCTAATATTCCCTGTATTATACTGTGACCCCTCCTCTAATATCTAATATTCCCTGTATTATACTGTGACCCCTCCTCTAATATCTAATATTCCCTGTATTATACTGTGACCCCTCCTCTAATATCTAATATTCCTTGTATTATACTGTGACCCTCCTCTAATATCTAATATTCCCTGTATTATACTGTGACCCCTCCTCTAATATCTAATATTCCCTGTATTATACTGTGACCCTCTCATTGAATATCTAATATACCCTGTATTATACTGTACCCCCTCCTAATATCTAATATACTCTATGTTGTAGTGTGGCTTCTCCTTTAATATCTAATATTCCCTATATTATACTATGACCCTCCCCTAATATCTAATATACTCCATATTGTAGTGTGGCTCCTCCTCTAATATCTAATATAACCCGTATTATACTATGACCCTCCCCTAATATCTAATATGACTTTTTTTGTACTATGACCTTCATTTATAATATCTAATATACCCTGTTATGTATTGTGACCCATATTGTAATACTTTATATACTGCACTTTGTTTTAGACTGTGACCCTCTAACGACCAATAAACCTCATATTGTACTGTGCCCCTCCTCTAATATCTAATATGCCATGCACTGTAGAGTGCTACCTGTCCATCACTACCTTGTCTTTTATCCTAAGATAGGTAATCTGATCCGGTTTATTTGGTATGGTGACGTCATATAGTAAAACTAACCTTTATTCAGCTGCTATGTAATAAGTTTAACATACCTCGCTTCCTGAAAAGACATCTCCTGTGAGCTTTCACAGTGGCCAGTCATGTGATTAAACACCTCATTGAGTCATGTGATACCAACCATAGGGGCTTCAGGAGTGGCCAATTGGGCCAAATCCCTTCAGCCGAGGACATGTGACCCTATGCTGGCGGTAATACTTCCCTACGGGAGTAGACTGCAGATTGGTAAATATTTCAGTTCTTTCTTTAGTCTCTTCTTTTGTTTTCCCCCAGAAAGTTATAACATTTGACTTTAGGTCAAATTTGAGAAGTCTTCCTTCCAGCATTTGCTTTTACCTTTGTCTATCTGCTGTGAAATTGCCTTATTTTCACAACCCAACTTTTCATCAGCATGGTTCTTCTCTATCTGCCCTCTCTTGGACCTATCCAAAAGGAAAAGGAAGACTATGACCTGTCCATGTCTTGTAGGCCCTGGCAAACCTGGAATTTACATTGACTACATACATTTGCTGACCCCAAATACTAGCACCCTGCATCGTAATGACAGCAGGGTCCAGCATTCTACATTTGACAGATACTGTCTGGGACTATTAGGTCTTCTGTCCTACCTAAAACCCACACCAACACCACTACTACCCATACCACCACCACCACTAACCACCAACACTACCACCAACACCACCATCACTACCACTACCGCCACTAACCACTTTCACCACCACCACAACTGCCACTAACACCACTACTACCACTAACCACCAACACTACCATCAACACCACCATCACTATCACCACTAACCACTGCCACCACCATCACAACTGCCACCAACACCACTACTACCACCAACACTACCACTACCACCAACACCACCATCACTACCACCACTAACCACTGCCACCACCACTAACCACTGCCACCACCATCACCAACACCACTACCACCACCACGCTTTGGCATCTTCTCACCTGCCCTACATATCTTCTTCCACAAAAGCTCATGTCCTGCCTAACTGATCTCTCTTGTCCAGGTCCTGTATAATCTTATGCACTGTATGTGAAATCTGTGATTTGTAAAGTCTTCGGTCCTGCCTAACTTAACTTTGCCTTGTAGGCCTCACGTTCTTCTGTCCTACCTAACTTTTAGATATCGTTAACTTTAAAGTATTGTATTCTGTTTAAACACTGCCTGATTTGTACTGTGAACTTGCACTATTTCAGGGATCTATGTTCCATCTAACAGATCTATGTCTTATTCTTTAGTGTTCCACCAAGACCAAACTGTGCTATGTAGCACAAATTCCTCTGTTTGGCCAAACAGTCCTTCTGCAATATAAAATCCTCTGTTTCCTAACCAGACCTTGAATGAGAACATCTGAAATCCTGTTAAGCAAATATTTGTATTGTACTGTTAAGTCCTGTTTTTATGGATATTTGCCTTGTTCTATAAAGTCTTTAGTCCTGGTAGGCACATCCTGCTCTTGTACTAGGATGTCTTCTGTACAGCCATTCTTGTTTCTGATGTGTCCTTTAAGGTCTTCAGGCTTTTTCTTCTAGTCTGATAGTTTAAAGGTGATAACCAATCATTCTGTTTTTGGGCTTAAGTCTTCTGTCCTGCTTAACATGTTTCTTTTACTTATTACGAAGTCCTGCCCAGCTCAGTTCTTCTTTCATTATTACCAGTCTGTGTTTTGTAGTATGTTGTAATATGGTTTACATATCTTGGTATCAGACCATTCTGTCCGGACAAATCCATTTCCGTTGTGGTCTGTGAGTTGTTGTGCCTCGCCTAACCAGCCGCTACCTTAAATAAGGTTTTTAATCCTGGACTATAAAATCTTATTGTCAAGGCTTAGGATATCTGCCATCACTCTCTAAAGTTTTCTATTTGCTGGCACCTTTTTGTCTTGCACTTCGCAACCCTCAGTCCTGCCCAGCCTAAATTTGTGTTATCTCTTATAGATAAAGTCTTCAGTCCAGCCTAACACCCCCTATATTGTCCCCTAAAGCATTCAATGCTGTCCCACCCATATTGGTCTTGTTTATTATCTATAAAGTCCTCATCCCCATGTGTTTCTCTCTAAAACATTTTATTCAGCCTAACCTATACTTGACGTGTCTATAAAGTCTTCAGTCCAGCCTAACACTTCCATGTTACTCTCCAAAGCATTCAATGCTGTCCCCTATATATGTCTTGTTTCTTGCCTATAGAGTCTTCAGTCCAGCCTAACATTCCCATGTGTTGCACTCTAAATCATTGAATTAAGCCTAACCTATACTGGTCTTGTCTCTTACCTATCAAGTCTTCAGTCCAGCCTAACACCCCTCTATGTTACTCTTTAAAGCATTCAGTGCTGTCCCACCAATATTTGTCTTGTTTTTACTTATAAAGTCTTCAGTCCAGCACAACGTTCCCATGTGTTGCTCTCTAAAACATTGAATCCAGCCTAACCTATACTTGACTTGCCTATAAAGTCTTCAACCCAGCCTAACACCCCCCCTATGTTGCTCTCTAAATCATTCAATGCTGTCCCACCTATATTACACCTTCACTCTTGTCTATAAAGTCTTTAGTCCAGCCTAACATTCCCATGTGTTGCTCTCTAAAACATTGAATCCAGACAAACCTATACCCTACTTGACTTGTCTATAAAGTCTTCAGTCCAGCTTAACGCTCCCCTTCCTGCCCATGTTACTCTCTAAAGCATTCAGTGCTGTCCCGCCTATATTTGTCTTATTTCTTACCTATAAAGTCTTCAGTCCAGCCTAACGCCCCCTATGTTGCTCTGTAAAACACTGAATCCACCCTAACCGATATATATATATATATATATATTTTTTTTTTTTTTTTTTTGTCTCTTATTTACAAAGTCTTTAGTCCAGCCTGACGCTCCCTTATGTTGCTGTGTAAAACATTGAATCTGGGCTAACCTAAATTTGTCTTGTTTCTTATCCAGAAAGTCTTCAGTCCATCCTAACAACCCCCCCCCCCATGTTGCTCTCTAAAACATTAAATGCTGTCCCACCTATTTTTGTTTTGTACTATATTGTCGTGGGTAAGTCATCTCCGTATTGTACTGTTTTATACCACCTAAAACGTATTTTCTTCTCTATGAAGTCTTTAGTCCTGCCTAACATTTGTGGTCTGATATTAGACCGCAGATTATTCTTTCCTACCTATTTCATCGCCGTCATTCACTATAAGGCCTTCTGTCTTGGTAAACCCGTCTCTTGTGGGAATTTTTTCATTCATTCCATCTAACACTAGTTGCCATGTGCATAAAGTCTTTAATCCTGCCTAACACTTACCTATGTCACTCTATATATCTTAGTCCTAAATTTGTCTTTTGTTATAAGACTTCTAGTTTTGTAACAACACTCACACTCACAATATTGTATTGTACGACGGGTATGAACAGTCTCCCAGATTTAGACCATAAATTCTTCAGTCCTGCCTAACCCATCTCTGCCTTGTGCTATGAATCCTTCCATCTTGCATAACACATCTCTCTATTGAACCCAGTTTTCTACATTTCAGGTAAAACTTCTCTTCTCTTTTAAGTCTTCCATCCTACCTCGCACCCCATAAAAAAAGCTTCAGTCCTGCCTTACCCATGTCTATCTTGTACTAGAAGGTCTTCTGTCCTGCCTAACACATCTCTCTATTGCAGTGAGGTCTTCTGTCCTGTTAAACCTTATTCATCTTTTGCCGCAATAGACTTGATTCCAGAGCTTTAGCACAAGGATAAAAGGCTTTACTTTACTTTAGCCATGTGATGGTTATTTTCTCATTGGGCTCAGCTGAAAATAACTGTCACTTTTTTGACAATACATATCCTTATCCTGGTGTTGTGGCTTGTGAAGAGAGCCTAATGGCTTCTGTTAAGCAGCAATACAACCTCTCATGTCCTGTTTTGCTGCTTCTGTAAGTTTTTTCTTAACCAGACAGACCTTTTGTACAGTCTTGTACAGCTTTCAGTTTTTAATCCTTGTTGAAACACGGAACGGATCCCAATAATTTCGTAATGTTTTTTTTTTCTGATAACAGGTTAGACCAGTGGTCTCCAAACTGCGGCCCGGGGGCCAGATCCAGACCTTTGCCTCCTTTTATCTGGCCCTTGGGGCACTATTTCATTCATTGATACCAACAATGGGGCATCATTTCTCCCAATTACACCAACGATGGGGCACAGTTCCTCCTAATGACACCAACGATGGGGCACAATTCCTTCCAATGACACCAACAATAGAGCACAATTCCCAACAATGACACCAGCAATAGGGCACAGTTCCTCCCGATGACACAAACTTTTGGGCGCAATTTCTCCCAATGACACCAACAATGGGGCACAATTCCTCCCAATGACACCAACGATGGGGCACAATTCCTCCCAATGACACCAACGATGGGGCACATTTCCTTTTAATGACACCAACAATGGAGCACAGATCTTCCCAATGACACAAATGATTGTGCGCAATTCCTCCAGTCCTTTGCTTGCTTGCTTTTATCTGGCCCTTAGGGCACTATTTCGTTCACTGACACCAACAGCTGGGCATCATTTCTCCCAATGACACCAACAATAGAGCACAATTTCTACCAATGACGCGAGCAATGGGGCACAGTTCCTCCCAATGACACAAACGATTGGGCACAATTCCTCCCAATGACAATCAATGATGGGGCACAATTCCTCCCAATGACACCAGTGATGGGGCACAATTTCTCCCAATGACACCAACAATAGAGCACAATTCCCACCAATGACACCAATAATAGGGCACCATTCCACCCAATGACATAAACTATTGGGCACAATTTCTCCCAATGACACCAAAGATGGGGCACAATTCCACCCAAAGACACCATCGATGGGGCCCAATTCCTTCCAGTGGCACCAACGATGGGGCACAATTCATCAAAATGCCACCAATAATGGGACATAATTCCTCCCAATGACACAAACAATGGGGCACAATTCCTCCCAATGACACCAACGATGGGGCACAATTCCTCGCACTGACAGCAAAGATGGGGCATTGTTTCCTCATATTGATGCCGGGACAATTTCTACTCCCGATGGCCCCGGTCCGGCCCCTTTAAGGTCTGAAGGACAGTAAACTGGCCCCTTGTTTAAAAAGTTTGGAGACCCCTGGGTTAGGCTTTTTTATAATTGCAGTGACCTTATTTTAAAGGAGTCAGTATCTGTACATTCCCTTCCTAATTGTCCGTGTTCTACTACTAGAATTTAATGTATTGTCTATTTTGGGTGATGTCTCTGTGGATATAGAACACCGCAGCTGTCATTTTTCGGAAGCTGTAAGTTTGAACACTATGCTAAGAATCATTTTTTTTATTTTTGTCCCTATAGAGATTGATAGCTGAAGCTTAGATTATACAGTCCGTTGAATAGGGAGGTCGGTGGAGTACTCACCCCATTCCAATGACAAAACATATAAAATTTCAATTATAGAGAGACAGTCTGAAAGGAAACAGTTACTGCTCTACTCTCCATAGAAGCTTTACCATGATCTGCTTCTATGTCATGGGTTCCCTGTATTAAATGCTTATCGGATAAATAAGATTTTAAACAAATGATTAAAAAATAAAGACCTTAGAGTACTGTATAGTGTTTTAGAGAATCTGTAAATATATATATATATAGTTTTAACCCTTTCTCACATCACTAAAACACATATTAGATTAAATTTTAGGTCTTTTGGGGAGGTCCTGGGAGATTTAAGAAACACATATCCTTCTGTTGCAGTACAGTAATAACAAAGACCTGGTTTTAATTGGAATATTCCTCAGAGTGTGCCGACCTGTTCCAGTTTGACATGAACTTGATGAAACATTTCTTCTCACTCAAAGCTGTATTAAACCCAAAGGCAAAAAATGTATTATATTGCAGATTACCAATTCTTAAATGCATTCATTTTTTATTTTTTTTTTAGGCTTTCTTTCTTCTATTTTCAGCTGGTGATCCGGCCAGTAAGTCTGTTGTTTTTATTTAACACTAGCAGGGGTGCTTAAATGATCAGCTTTTATGTATTCACGTAAAGCCTTTACTCCAAAAGCAGAAGAACTGTTTCTGTAACTAATTATAAAGTGTGAGCTGGAGTTTGTTAGTGTATTTAAATTTGCTAATACATTTAACCCCCCCTCTAGACGGACAGTAGTGCTGTCTGCTGTGCCTCCTGTTCTCATTCTTCCAGAGTTTTTTTTTTTTCCTAATACAGGAGGTGTGTTACTGGGCAGATCACCAGGTGAAAAAAAAAAAGGAAAAAAGCAAAAAAAATAAAATACAAATAAATAAAAATACTAATGCAGTCAAAACATCTAATGATTGGTGGGGTGTAATATATTCAATTTTTGGTTTTGGTTTTAGTAGTTTAAAATATTTTTGAAAGCTTACGAATTTTTGCACAATCAGAACAATATTTAATGCAGGGTGTGCTTTCTAATAAGAAAGCCAAGCACTGCCTACATTTGTTGGCCTTCTGCTTCTGTTAGTGAGGGGGGCATTCCCTCTTCTGAGTCTATTGATAGTCTATGTAATCTGATCTCTTCTGCTATTCTGGTCTATTTCGAAATGGTTGATCAAGTCTTTTTTTTATTTTTATTTTTTTAACACATGTAAATTGTAACCTGCTGTTTAAAGTGGTAAAAACAAAATATTCATGTGGAATATTTCATATTTATGTCATACCTAAAAAAATGTATTATTACATTTTTATAATAATAATAATAATTAAACAAATATTTCTGGTCAGTTTCTTTTAATAAAGTAGGGAAGGGAAGATTTTATATATATATATATATATATATATATATATATATATATATATATATATATATATATATATATATATATATAATTTTAATATATTTTTATATATTTTTATATTTTTTAAATATTATATTTTTGCGTTTGGCAGACTTGCCTTTACTTTGTCATGGAGACAAAAGAGGATGAATTTCATACAAAAGGATTCTGTAAAATATTTGGATTTCCCTTTACTTTCTTAATGATAAGAATAGTCGCCAGGACAAATAAACAGGAAGGATCTCCCTAGCAGGAACAAAGACTGCAATTATAAAAAAAAAAAAACTGTCTGGGGTTCTAACCCTTCCCTACTCTACCAAAACAAAAAAAATAAAATGGTGATCAGAGGCAATTACTGAAGAGTTTCTTGTGTATGGGACTGCAGATTTTTTTTATGGATATTCAATCATCTGATGGACTGTATATATATCTAAAAGAAAAGATGGACTCACATAAATGTATTATCTATAGAGGATTTTTACACTGTTTTCAGATATTTATTTATGCTCTATTATAATTTGAATGCACTTTATTGAAGGAGAGCGCTGCTTTGTTTTGTGACTATTATTATTATTATTATTATTATTATTATTATACGAGATTTATAAATAATATATATAAATAATATATAAATAAATAATATAAATAATAAATAAATAATAAATAATAAATAAATAAATAAACTATAAATAATAAAACGCTTTTGACTTTTTAAATGATATTTTAACCCAGAACAGAGCGTGTTTTAATGTATATCATTTTTCCCATTTAAAGCAAATCACATTTCCGGTGGAAGGATGGCAGGGCAGCATGTCGGATATGAATTTTAGCTTCTGTGTGGGGCCACGCTTTCTCAGAACCTCACCTCCCATGATGCAATGGGAACTTTTCCTGCATGAGTTGTCATGATGTGATCACAAGGATATTTCGATGATTTATTATTGATCTTTCCTCTCTGGGAAAGGGATAAGGGGGTTAAGCTGTTGCATTGGTTACGTGACGCCAGCAATTAGCCAATGGAATTTTTTTTGGTGGGGTAATTAAATGCAAAGTGTTATAAATAAAGAGATTACTGACTATTTTTATAATTGTGACCTGTCAAGGCCAAAACATGTATACCTCTTTGATTTTTACCCAACAGCAATTCTAATAAAACCCCTTCCCAATCTTCATGATTCCATGGTGGTGGTAGGCAACCTTGGCAACTACAAGTCCCATGAGCAGGGCCGGGACAAGGGGGGGGAGGGACGGCTGCCCTGGGCATCGTGGTATCATGTGAGCTGGGAGGCGCCACAAGGAGATTGGGGGGAGAGGGTATTTGTGTTGGAAGGGGACATTTGGGGGGCTGCAGGGGGTAAGTGTTGTTCTAGGAGGGGAAGTTTTGGGGGTTGCTAAGAGTGGTGATTTAGGGGGGGGGATTTGTGTTTAGAGGGGGATGGGGTGGAAGAAGATTTTTGCTGAGAGAGGGGATTTGATGTGAGGGGGGGGAATGTGTACTAAGAGGGAAAATTTTAGAGGTAGAGGAGGGTTGATTGTTTGTTTTTTTTTTTTAGGGTAGGGGGGGCATTTGAGCTGGGGGTGGGGGGATTTCAGCAGGGGGGCACTGGGAGAGGAGGGGAAATTTATGCTTAGGGAGTAAGCATGCAGATTAGTGCTGAGTGTTTTTTTTTTTTTTTTTTTTTTTTTTTAGGGGGGGGGGTTTGCTAACACATAATGCTTATACATCTTGGGGGGGGGGGGGGGCAGTTTGGCATGTTCACCCTGGGCTCTAGATGACCTTGTCCCAGCACTACCCATGAGGTTTTGCAAGACTCCAACAGCCACATACATGACTCCCAAAGTCTGAGGCATGATGGGATTAGTAGTTTCAGCCAAAGTAGCCCACCCCTGCTCCATGGCAAACGTAAAAAAAAAGAAAAAAGGCAATTGTAGCAATAGCATTTTAGGAAGATGATGAATTTTACTTTGTCCATTTAAAATATTTGTTCCCCTAGAAGTAATACATTCTCTCCTTTGCCCCATAGGTGGACACCTCCCCCCCCCCCATGGACCCTGCCTGAACCCCAAGACATGACGGAGCTCCCCTCTGCGTGTTCACAGTGGACCTTGATTTAATGTCTATACAATTAAGGCACGCGGTGAATGCCAAGAGAGGCGCCTCAGAGCCACCGAATAAAGGATGAGAGTCCCAGGATAGACGGCATCACTATATCCCAAGACACTGACCCAAAGGTATAATATAGAGATCTGGGACCACAGCCTTTTCTCTTTAAAAAAAAAAAAAGATTGCAAGTTACTGTAGTTATGTGTGTGCTTTAGGTCATATCTTTTGGCTCCTTTACTATATCTAAGGTAATCAAGCAAGTTTGCATATATATCTTTACTGTTTTCTTGCTTCTGCTGTCCCCTGAGAATTGTACTAAAGTTCTGATTTCCTGGCCCGGGGAGAACCCTGTGAAATAAAAAGACTTGGCAGAGTCATATCAAACTAAGCTCTCATGGCATCCCTTTAAATATCTGTGTTACTGACTCCAATTATAGGACCTAATTTGCAATAATTTGGTAAAATCCAAGCCCATCCATGTATCTGCATCTGGTAGCACCCATTGGCTTTTCTATAGCATCGGTGCCCTCTTCAAATATGCCATTATGTTAATTATTGCCTGATTATACTATATAGAGAGCTCGGCAGGGAAACCTTTCAAGCAATTTGGACAAAATGAAAGAAAAAAAAAAAAAAGACACAGCCGAAAGAAAACTTTTTGGCTCTTTTAAAAAGACATTTCATAGAGAAGCAGGTTGTTTGCTCTCCATCTCTGACACCTTTCTCCCTGTTTTTGACAAACACTTTGTAGAGGAGTCATGGTCAGTAAAGTTCTACAGGTACCCTTTGGTGTTTAACATAGATCAGGTGGTGGGGCGCGCTAGTACTTGTAGTTCATCAGCAAATTAAATGCCTTAGTAACCCTTGTTTGCAGAATGTATATACCAAGAAAAAAAATGTATATTTATAAATTGAATTTATAAACATTTGGAGCATATCCATCCTTAGATGTGGCTGTTGTGTTAGTTTTTACTTTTCAGACTAAGAACATTTTCAGAAAGTACAGAATAATACATGTCACTATTTTTTATTCTAGAGGAAACATAGGAATGGAGTTTACTTCCATGTGTATCTGAAAATTTGAAATTCCCTTCTTATTAAAACGTATTCTTTTTTTCTTCCTTGTTTCTCCTTCCTTCTGCCTTGTTTTTCCTTGTATTTTTCCCTCTCTTCTCATTCTGTCTTCTCTTCCTTTTTTATCCTTTATTTTTTCTCCTTTCCTCTTCCTTTTGCTTTCCCCTTCCGTTTTCCTTCTCCTTTCTTCTTTTGCCTTCCTTCCTTGTATTCCCTTCCTTTTTTGCCTTCTTTTCTTTTTTTTTTACTTCCTTCTTCCTTTTCTTCTCTCTTTCTCCCTTCCTTCTTTCTCATTCATTTCCCCTTTATTCTTCTTCTTTCTCTTTTTCCCTCCCTTGTCCTTATGCATTTTCCTTCCTTCTTCCTTTTTTCCCCTCTTTCTCCTTACTCTATTCTTCTTTTTTTCTCTGTTTCCTTCCCTTGTCCTTATCCTTTCTCCTTCCTTTTTTCTTTTTTTTCCCTCTTTCTCCTTCCTTCTTTCTCCTTCCTAGATTCTTCTTTTTTCTCTTTTTTCCTTCCCTTGTCCTTATCCTTTCTCCTTCCTTCATTCTCAGTCCTTCCTTCTGTCTCCTCCCATCTTCTTTCTCTTATTTTATCCCTCTTACCTCCTTCCTTCTTCTGTCCCCTTCTTTCTTTTTTTCTCATTTCTCCTTCCTTCTGCTTTTTCCTTTCTCCTTCCTTCTTCCTTTTTTCCCTCTTTCTCCTTCCTGCCTTCTTCTTTCTCCTTCCTTCTTTCTCCTTTAGTCTTCTTCTTTCTCTTTTTACTTCTCTTGTCCTTATCATTTCTCCTTTCTTTTTTCCCTCTTTCTCCTTTCTGCTTTGTTCTTTATATTTCCTTCTTACTCATTCCTTCCTTATTTATCCTTCTTCTTTCTCTTCTTCCCTCTCTCTTGTCCTCCCTTCTCCTTTCTTTTTCCTTTTTTCCTTCCTGCCTTCTTCTTTCTCCTTTCTTTTTTTTCTCATTTTTTCTTTCCTTCTTCTTTTTCCTTTCTCCTTCCTTCCTTATGTGTCCTTCTTCTTTTTCCTTTCTCCTTTCTTCCGTATGTATCTTTCTTCTTTTTCCTTTCTCCTTCCTTCCTTATGTATCCTTCTTCTTTTTCCTTTCTCCTTCCTTCCTTATGTATCCTTCTTCTTTTTCCTTTCTCCTTCCTTCCTTATGTATCCTTCTTCTTTTTCCTTTCTCCTTCCTTGCTTATGTATCCTTCTTCTTTCTCTTTTTTCCTTCTCTTGTCCTTATCATTTCTCCTCCCTCCTTTTTTTTCTCTTTTCTCCTTCCTTTTTGCCTTCCTTCTTTCTCCTTTCTTTTTTCCCATTTCTCCTTCCTTCTTCTTTTTCCTTTCTCCTTCCATCTTCTTACTCATTCCCTATTTTTATTCTTTTCTCCCTCTAAACTTTTTTCTCTTTTATTCTTTCTTCTATCTCCTTCATTCTTTTTTTTTTTTTTCTCCTTCCTTTTTTTTGTTCTTCTTTCTTTCTTTCTTCCCCTTTCTCCTTCCTTCTTCTTTCTCCTGTCTTCTGCTCATCCATAGTTGTTTTTGCATCTTTTGAGTTCTGTTCTATATTCCAGTAAAGGATCTCCCTGTCTGCCTTATTTTTTTTATTGCTTTGTTTTTTGCTTTGAGCAATACACAGATTCTAGTATGTGCAACAAACCTCTGTTATGTCATGTCTTTCATTTTGCTTTTTCCTTTGTTTGTAAATGTTTAACTTCTTCTTTAAATAAAGAATGGTAACAAACATATTCCTTGAATTTTTGACTCTGTTCTTCCTTGCGTCTGTCTCCTCCTAATCTCCTACAACAATTCATTCTTTAGTACTGCAGAGCACAAAAAGTGGGCTGTAATTAAAATGGTTGCCCTGGTAGAGGTTTTTATCTTAGCAATCCTCTGTGGTGTGTTAGGGATTGCAGTAATGTACATTGCGGTGACTATGAATAGGTTGTCAGCCCACAACTGATGAAACATGTGCATGACCTTGTTTTCAAAATGCAGCACAACAAAGCACACGCTATATGCATTGTGCTCTACTGTACAGTACATTGTGACTCCATTCACAATGAATAGCATCGTGGTACAACAATACTCGCTAATAGGTGTGTGTTTCATCATGTGTTGTCACAAAACTGAACTAGTAAAAAGAAGCATTGAACATTTCAATGTGTACGGCAATGGGTTTCTTTTAAAGGATCAGTCCACCCCAAAGTAATATTTTAGTGTTCTATAGATGCTGGAGATTTGGGAACCCTATTAGGGAGGTCCCTGCAGTGAGTCCTGGGTCTGTACACCCGCTTTGCAAATTATGAGGGGTTTCCACCATACCTGTGCTGAATTCCCAGGTCTGTACACCCGCTGTGTCCATTATGAGGGGTTCCCACCATCTCTGCACTGAGTTCCCAGGTCTGTACACCCGCTGTGTCCATTATGAGGGGTTCCCACCATCTCTGCACTGAGTTCCCAGGTCTGTACACCCGCTTTGTCCATTATGAGGGGTTCCCACCATCCCTGTGCTGAGTTCCCAGTTCTGTATACCTGCTGTGCCCATTATGAGGGGGTTCCCTGGTCTGTACACCTGCTGTGCCCATTTTGAGGGGTTCCCACCATCCCTGTGCTGAGTTCCCAGGTCTGTACACCTGCTGTGCCCATTATGAGGGGTTCCCACCATCCCTGTGCTGAGTTCCCAGTTCTGTATACCTGCTGTGCCTATTATGAGGGGGTTCCCACCATCGCTGTGCTGAGTCCCCGGGTCTGTACACCTGCTGTGCCTGTTATGAGGGGTTCTCACCATCCCTGTGCTGAGTTCCCAGTTCTATAGTGTCCATTATGAGGGGTTCCCACAATCCATGATGGATTTTTAATTTATTCTATATTATGAAGAATGTAACATGAAGAGCTGGGACATACAAAAGACAAAGTCACTGAAACCTCCCAGGAAAAGAGCCTAGAATTATGTCAGGAGATCTCAATGTTGAAGGATCCAAGACCTATAAGAATCCAGTGACTGATGCAACACACCAGGCTCCACCTCTAAACTAAATTAAAACTTCTGGGTGCAGACTAACCCTTTAAATGGACTCTAAAGAAGTAGCAAATTAAAGACCAACTCCAACTCACACATTTTAAAAGTGTATTGAAACCTTTGGAAACCTTTACCTTTGGGGGGAAAAAAAAAAAAAGTTTCAACCATCTGATTAAAAGATGACCCTTGTAAGACCCCACTTGGTAGTGTTATATAGTTTTCGCAACCTCTTAATTTACACTTGCAGTTGGGGGTGGTAAAAAAAAAAAAAGAGGATGAGCTGCATTTTTACCACCTTCCATAAGCTTCAAAGGTAGCTAAACAGGGTTGTACACAGTGTCACTAGTACTTACTACCCTTTTTCCCCGAAAATAAGACCTAGCCCCACCCCCCCCAAATAAGCCCTAGTTAAAGTCCTTGTAGGTCTTATATATATTTTTATCTAGAGTTTTATATATAAAGGAACAATGTTTGTTAACTTGGTTGATGTAAACTATTTTTAAAAGATATAATAGGTTGGTGAATATATTTGTAAAACAGAATATGTCCATTAAAAGGAAAATGCACTTTGTTTTGTCATAGCACAGTATTGTTTCTTCTCTATTGTATGTTTTGGGAAACCAACCATAGAGGAGCATTGTGTTATAGTTGACATTTGCTTCTGTTTTATAATAGGTAGTCAAATTACTACCCTGCAGAGGGACCTGGTGACCATTTGGAATCCAACTTCTGGCGGATTTCTTATAATCCCTTACTACAGTAAACAGGGAGGGGATGTTGAATCTTCAGCTGAAGAAGTAAACTTGCTGAATCCACTTTGATATGACTTTTAAGACGATAGAATGTGGCTTGACAGAGTAGTAACCAGTCATTGGGATAACTACTGGGTTGGCTCTACATACTCATCTGGGTTGGCTCTACATACTCTCTTTATAATGTTCTAGAACCTCTTTGGTGAACACCATTGTTTTGGAGACCTGAATTTGGTGACTGTTATGCCTCGTTTCCACTGAGCGGATTGGTTCGGTTCGGTTCGGTACGGTACGCTATTTTGGGTGTTTCCATTATGAAAGCGGTCCATACAACCGAACCGAACCATTCCATTCAGGGTCCTGCTTCAGATGTGGGGCCATAGAAAATGGAACGGTTCGGTTAGGGCGGAGCTAAGATACATTACACTGATTGGTGGACGTGTGACACCATGACGGCATTTTTTCTAAACCCACGTATGGCCCCTGTCGGTCCGAATTGCAGTGGAAACGCTCGTCTGAATAGGCCGGACCATTCTAGGCCTTCCAAACCGATCCGACCCGAACCGATCCGCTCGGTGGAAACGAGGCATAACTTATCTTCCAACATGTGGTAGTATGCTGCCATGGATTGGTGCCAGGAAAGGAAAATTATGGTAAGTATTTGATACAATTTTCCTGGCACCAACATGGCAGCATACTACTACGTGTATGCTGCCATGGACTGGCACCAGGAAAGGAAAATTACGGTAAGTATTTGATACACTTTTCCATTTTCCTGGCACCAACATGGCAGCACACTACCACATGTATGCTGCCATGGATTGGCGCCAGGAAAAGAAAATTACAGTAAGTATTTGATGCAATTTATCTGGCACCAACATGGCAGCATATTGCCACATGTATGCTGCCATCGATTGGCGCCAGCTAAGGAAAATTATAGTAAGTATTTGATACAATTTTCTATATTCTTTATGTTGCGCAGAGGTGATGATGGTATTGCCATGGATCCTAAAGGCCCATACACACGATCTGACTTTCCGACGGGAAATGTTTGATGTCAGGCTGTTGGCGGTAAGTCCGACCGTGTGTACGCTCCGTCGGTCAATTGTCGTCGGACTTTCCGCCAACAAATGTTGGCTAGCAGGTTCTCAAATTTTCTGCCAACAAATGTGTGTTGTCGGATTTTCCGATCGTGTGTACACAAGTCCGTCGGACAAAAGTCCAAAGTACAAACACGCATGCTCGGAAGCAGAAGCGGTCGGTCTTGTAAACTAGAGTTCGTAATGGAGAATTAACATTCGTGACATGGCAAATTATGAAATCTCGAAATGCAGCGCACAATTCTCTTCTTCTTTAATGGGATAATAATGAAGCTGCTTTGCTGGTGATACTGATGGAGTTAGTGCAAACAAATTTTCAAAGGCTTTTTTTTTCTAGTGATATCAAGAATAATATTATTATGCTTTTTTATTTTTTTTTATTTTGGCAAGTAACCACAACACCATTATCCTGTAGTTTTTAAGATCAAAGATACAACTATGTTGGTGTCCCTTGTTACATTTTACAAAATACAATGTAAAATTAACTGCCTTCTCCCAAACTGTCATTTGAAGTAAAACACATAGCCAAGTATTATTCTCCACAATTTTTTTTATTGTGCATTAAAAAAAGAAAACAAATAAAATTAGACATGTTATCTGCCAATAGAACTTAACCAAAAAGTGCATTCTATGCATCCAAAAATATAGAAAATATACCAAATCAAATCATTATTCAACCAAAAAAATTATGTCAAAGCAATAACTCCAAGGCCAATAATAAATAACACGTTATCTCCTCCGATTCCACAACATGTCTGGTTGACGAACGGCCGTTCAGAAACGAACTGAAAAGCATGAAATGGAAAGTGCGAAATGAAAAGCGCGAATCAACACTCACCAAACTTCTACTAACATGAAATTAGCAGAAGGAGCCTGAAGGGTGGCGCTAAAGAGCTGAAAAACAACGTAGTACGTCTAGTACGTCACTACGTTTGTAATTGTTGGCCAAAAATTGTGTGGCCGTGTGTATGCAAGACAAGTTTGGGCTAACGCCCTTCAGACAAAATTCCATGGTTTTGTTGGCCAACAATCCAATCCTGTGTACGAGGCATCAGACCTGAGCTGGAATCAATCCCAGGGGGGCATGATCCAGGAGACAGTTCTCTAGAGATGTTGGATCTCTAGTTTCTAGTGTTCATGTATCAATCCAATTATATTGGTAGCTGACTTTATGGCTATGTGGTTTGGTAGTGATTGTAGGTGCTCTTTAGTTTTGTTCTTTTTAAAGTGTAAATTCTGCTTACTTCTGAAATAGAAGAACAAGCAAATCAATGTTTGAGTATAGGTGGTAGCTCAAAGGGTAAGAGCTCTCATTGGACTGCTGGAGACCTGAGTTCAAATCCCTCTGAGGGAAAGCCTTGTGTGTCCCAGGTGCTGTGCAGTGCCTGAGCCCCCTGATGGTTGGATGGGGCAGTGGGAAATGTTTGTGACCCACTACCCTGCCCTATCATCAAGGGGTTCAGGTACTGTGTAGTACCTGGGGTGAGGCCAATAAAAACCTAAGTCCCTGCTTTTGGCATGAGCTGCCCTGGTAAGGCAGCCCATTCTATTTATATATGTTGCAGTGATGTCACAGACCATGGACTGAAGAGGCAGGGTGTCCACAACCTAATGTGATGCCCACACATGTTACAGGCCTGTGGGGGCCTGGGACTGGAGCAGACTGGTGGGTTGTCCATGGCCTCCAGACTTTCACTTAGGGATTTGAGCTCTACTGCACATCCATGTTTCTGCCCTCAGAGTCTACAGCGCTTACAGATTCACACTTAGGGGGTCTACTGCGCCTTCATGGATTCAAACTCAGGACTACGCCATCCCAGGTTAACACTCTTATCCACTGAGCTACTTGCCTCTGCTCAACAGCTTGTGTGCTCATTCTCCTACTTAAGTAGTAAAAGATTGCAACAAATTTAAAGAGAAGAATTGGGATTTGAACCTGCCACTCCAAAAATCAATGATGGTTTGGGAGCTCTACACTAAACCACTGAGCCACAACTCTTGGAAGATCACCTTTGGTAAATCAAGACTTAGTAAGTGAAAAGTGATTAACAAGCTTGTATTTGAACTTGCCACTCCAAAACAGGTAATTCGTAGCTAGCTTCCTGAACAACACCACTCAAGTCTCAAAATAACTCAAATCCAGAAAAAAAGTGGGGCTTTTTTCTTCTTATTTAGACTCAGGCTCAGGGGTTTGGCAGCCAAATCTTAAAAAAAAAAAAAAAAAATCTTAATAAATCAACACTTGAGTAATGATCATTGATTCCTGATCTCCAGCAGACAATATTTGCAACACACTGTCTTAGCCAGGTGGGTGAGTGAAAAGTGGGACTTATTATGTTTTATTCTTTATTTTTGCACTGTGGATCAGCTCGGACTCAGGGGTTTAGTAAATAAAATAAGCGCTGATTTGATCAAGAAATATTACATGTGTCCACCTAATTCGCAGAAGTCATAGACTAAATACGATTAGTACCAGGTGATCCAATATCCCTGCTGGAGTCCCTTCTAGCAACATTAATTGCAACAAGCTTTTTTTTTTTTTTTTTTTTTTAATCCAGGTGGTTAAAAAGTGGAACTTTTTTCTTGATGGACCTTTGCACTCCAATTTCGGATTGGTTGGTTGAGGAGAGTTGATGAAGACATCAAGATTTATTCTACATAAGAGCAGGTTTAGGGGAACTAGGAAAGGCAGTAGATGTGGTTTTAGGGTTCCTGTGCAAGTTCTTTGGATCAGAACTCTATAATCATTCACTATAGATATGCACCGTTTCTTGTGTTTGAGAAATCCCACTTGTAGAAATTTGACATTACTTACTCCAACATGAGCCAACACAACATTTAATCTCTTGCTGTGGAACAAAGTTGATGGTGGCAATCAGCGGTCTTGATGTTGCAGCTAGAAGCAGACCCAGTTATGGTATAGGAACCTATTCCAGTCTTGGAGCATTTCAAAATTTTTCTTATTTCGGGAAACAGAAGGAAAAAGGCAAGAGGTCTCCTAAGCTAACCTGTCACTAGTGTCATAAGTGGCAGAGTGAAGACCTTGGAGGTGAACAAAGAAGACACAAATCAGAAACCACCGAATAAAAAAAAAAAATGCAAGCTCAAACATACAGTACCTAATTGGTCAGCTCTAAACTTCTAATGAGCCCAATGGTACCGTACTCTATGATTCAACATGGTCCAACATTACCGTAACTGTCCACAGATTTCCTACTAGTACTCTATAAACTTATATTGGAAATGGGAAAGGACCAGAAAACCATTTGAAACCCATAAAAACAAAGCTTTATCTATATTTTACTTTGCATGTTTGTTAGTCACTTTTAAAACACACACTAGTTATTGGTGCAGTCACTGCAATGTAGAGGGGTATACACTCGTAGGACAATACATCCATCAGTGGGTGTCAGAGGCTGGGTTCACACTAGAGCACGGAGGGGATCACAGCATGGGGTCCGGTGTGTCTCCATTCACCGGTTCAGGTCCGATTCCAGCCCGAATTTTGGGCTGAATTCGGACATGAAACGGACGAGAAGACGCACAGGGCTCCTGTGCAATTCGCTCCGGAGATGTGAGAGCCGGTCCCAATCTCCTGCTATGCAAATTCAGAGCTCCCAACTGTCCCTGATTTGGAGCAATGTCCCTCTGTCCCTCATTCCTCCTTATTTGTCCCTCATTTTGGTCTGATCCATATAGATGTATATAAAATGCACTTTTTACGTTTCAAAAAGTGTTTTCCAGCGCTAAACCTTTCATCTGATTTCTAAAATTGCTGCATTTGTAAATTCCAAAAGCCAATATAAAGGAATAGTAGTGGTAAAAAAAGCACTTGTGGGTTTAACCAATCTTGTTTTTTTTTTTGTACAATTCTCCTTTAAGGGGGCGTGACAAGGGGTGTGTCCTATGCCTGCATACTTTTGCTGATAGGTGTCCCTCATTCCCATCTCAAAAAGTTGGGAGGTGTGCAAACTGGATACAGAGAAACCAACATCCAATTCGCAATGGTGTGAACCCAGCCTTAGTGTAGCGAGCGGCTGAAGAATTTTAGTAGATAGCTAGAAGGGGTCTGGAATAGCTAAAATATATATTTTCCACAAATTAAAAAAAAAAAACACAGAAAAAAAACAAAACAAAAAAAACTTCTTTGACAATTTATGAGGTCTGTGATCAGGATAGCCAAAAGGACTGCAGGAGGGCAGCAGCAATGACTTTCAAGAAGTGATGGAAAAAATGTGAAAAAAAAGGCAATCATTTAGAATACACCAGTGTTGTCTGATGCCAAAACATTTTTTGGGGGCGGTAAACAAACCCCTTCAGTTCCCTACAAATGGATCACTCCAGCGCTCACGGTTCCCTGATACCCAGCGCCGCGGCTTCTGTGTTAACCCGGTCTTCTTTCCACGTTCCAAATCTTCAGCCTCCCGTCCTGATTGGCTGGGACGAGAAGCTGGAAATCAATGGCGAATATTGATGCGCTAATATCACAAGTGGGAGGGTTCGGTGGCGCAGTGCTCTGCGCCGCAAGGACAACCTTTTACAAGCCAATTAGAGCCTCAGGCTCTAATCACATGCTTGTAAAAAAAAAAAAAATGACGGACCTCATAGAAACGAATCAGTCAGCGCCCCGCACAGTGCGCAGCCACACACATAGAACGATTGATTTTTAAAGAAATGATAATATGACTAACATTTTTTTAACTTTAAGATGTTAAAAATTGTTAGTTACAGTATTTTATCAGGTTTTTTTTTTTTTTTAAATAAATTGTTCTATGATTGGATTATGCAAACTAGGGGGGGGCGGCGCCCTGGCACCCCACTGGAATACACATTGCTATCATTATTGCTCAATGTTTGGATTCACTTTAACCTTAAGATTATGGTCATCCCACAAATAAGACTTCTACTTCATCAGTATAAGAAATGGAGATGTTTAACCACTTGCCGATTGCTCCCTGTAGTTTTACTGTCTCGGTGCAGGCCGGCTGTGCAGAATTATGCAGATCCGGGATTTTGCATTTCCAAGGTAGGGGGCACATGCAGCAACCCAGCTGTGCTGTCATTGGCTCCCGCACATGCCGACCACCACTTCCCGGCCAATGATTTATGGCGGGGACCCGTCGGAGCGAGTGACCGGAGAGAGCTTTGCGTATGTAAACAACACAAAGCTCTCTTCTGACAGTGGCAAAGTGCCGGTTTTTGTTTCCCTGCAAAGCAGGGAATAAAGACCGGCACATCCCTCAGTAACAGCACCACACAGTAAACACTTTACACATATATAGGCACTTATTTAACCCCTTGTTTGCCCCAGATGTTAACCCCCCTCCCAACCAGTGTCAGTGTATATTATTAGCACCGATCACTGTATGAGAGTCCAATCACACGAGCTCGACTCCAAAGTTGCACGATTTCCAGTGTGCAGGCTCCCGATCTGAACGGGTGCCACTGAAAAGAATGAAAAAGAAAAACTGGTCATGTCCAAAGTCGCACGACAATTCGCACAAGTGTGAATGGAGTCATAGTGTCACTGGAGATGTCAGTGGCCATTAGCCAGATGCCACAAAGTGTCAGTTAGTGTCAGATTGCCCACCTTACTAGCACAATCCCGTTATATGTCACTAATCGCCGCCATTACTAGTATAAAATAAATAAAAATTCCAGTATATATCTCAAAGTTTATAGACGCTATAATGCCCCATACACACGATCGGAAATTCGGCCAGCCAAAGGCCGACCTGAGCTTTTGGTCGGAAAATGCGACCCCGTGTATGCTCCATCGGACTTTCCCGCCAGCAAAAGATTGAGAGCGGGCTCTCAATTGTTCGGTCGGAAAAAGTTCCGATCCGAAAATGCGATCGTCTGTACAAATTCCGAGCAAGGTCCATAAAGACATGGATGAGCAAGTTTGGGGTGCAGGAACTTGGCTGGCCTGCACAGAGTCCTGACCTCACCCCGATAGAACACCTTTGGGATGAATTAGAGCGGAGACTGTGAGCCAGGCCTTCTCGTCCAGCATCAGTGCCTGACCTCACAAATGCACTTCTGGAAGAATGGTCAAAAGTTCCCATAGACACACTTCTAAACTTTGTGGACAGCCTTCCCAGAAGAGTTGAAGCTGTTGTAGCTGCAAAGGGTGGGCCAACTCAATATTGAACCCTACGGACTAAGACTGGGATGCCATTAAAGTTCATGTGCGTCTAAAGGCAGGCGTCCCAATACTTTTGGTAATATAGTGTACCTGTTTACCACCAGAGTTGCAGTGAACTCTTAACTTCCTGCTTGAGGTGACCACTCAGAAATCCCAAGCACTGTTGAGTCGACAGCCCTGCCTGCTGGGCTACAGACCTTCATCAATCCCCTATCTGCCTCACGGCACACAAATAGGATGATTTCCGCTACTGCCTTGACTCCCAGGAATCAATCCACACACTGTGTGTAGGGAAAGGAGATGTAGTTCTGGGGGTGTGCACTTGCCATTGTAAGCATTATGATGAATACTCACTCCGCTGTATTGTGGTGTACGGCGAGTAGACCGCTACACTGGCAGCACGGAGCATCAGGGCCGCTACAGTGCCTTGAAAAAGTATTCATATCCCTTGAAATTTTCCACATTTTGTCATGTTACAACCAAAATTGTAAATGTATTTTATTGGGATTTTATGTGATAGACCAACACAAAGTGGCACATAATTGTGAAGTGGAAGGAAAATGATAAATGGTTTTCAAAACTGTTTACAAATAAATATCTGAAAAGTGTGGTGTACATTTGTATTCAGCCCCCTTTACTCTGATACCACTAACTAAAATCTGGTGAAACTAATTGCCTTCAGAAGTCACCTAATTAGTAAATAGAGTCCACCTGTGTGTAATTTAATCTTAGTATAAATACAGCTGTTCAGTGAAGTCCTCAGAGGTTTGTTAGAGACCCTTAGTGAACAAACAGCATCATGAAGGCCAAGGAACACACCGGACAGGTCAGGGATAAAGTTGTGGAGAAGTTTAAAGCAGGGTTAGGTTATAAAAAAAATATCCCAAGCTTTGAATATTTCACTGAGCTCTGTTCAATCCATCATCCGAAAATGGAAAGAGTATGGCACAACTGCAAACCTACCAAGACATGGCCGTCCACCTAAACTGACAGGCCGGGCAAGGAGAACATTCATCAGAGAAGCAGCCAAGAGGCCCATGGGAACTCTGGAGGAGCTGCAGAGATCCACAGCTCAGGTGGGAGAATCTGTCCACAGGACAACTATTAGTCGTGCTCTCCACAAATCTGACCTTTATAGAAGAGTGGCAAGAAGAAAGACATTGTTGAAAGAAAGCCATGAAGTCCTGTTTGCAGTTTGCGAGAAGCCATGTGGAGGACACAGCAAACATGTGGAAGAAGGTGCTCTGGTCAGATGAGACCAAAACTGAACTTTTTGGCCTAAAAGCAAAACGCTAAGTGTGGCGGAAAACTAACACTGCACATCACCCTGAATACCTCATCCCCACTGTGAAACATGGTGGTGGCAGCATCATGTTGTGGGGATGCTTTTCTTCAGCAGGGACAGGGAAGCTGGTCAGAGTTGATGGGAAGATGGATGGAGCCAAATACAGGGCAATCTTAGAAGAAAACCTGTTAGAGTCTGCAAAAGACTTGAGACGGGGCAGATGTTCACCTCCCAGCAGGACAACGACCCTAAACATACAGCCAGAGCTACAATGGAATGGTTTAGATCAAAGCATATTCATGTGTTAGAATGGTCCAGGCAAAGTCCAGTCCTAAATCCAACTGAGATTCTGTGGCAAGACTTGAAAATTGCTGTTCACAGACGCTCTCCATCCAATCTGACAGAGCTTGAGATATTTTGCAAAGAAGAATGGGCAAAAATGTCCCTCTCTAGATGTGCAAAGCTGGTAGAGACATCCCCAAAAAGACTTGCAGCTGTAATTGCAGTGAAAGGAGGTTCTACAAAGTATTGACTCAGGGGGGCTGAATACAAATGTACACCACACTTTTCACATATTTATTTGTAAAAAATGTTGAAAACCATTTATCATTTTATTTCCACTTCACAGTTATGTGCCACTTTGTGTTGGTCTATCACATAAAATCCCAATAAAATACATTTACGGTTTTGGTTGTAACATAACAAAATGTGGAAAATTTCAAGGGGTATGAATACTTTTTCAAGGCACTGTATATACAGCAGGGTCTAGAGGAGTGGTGAGGATATTTGAAGTGCACTTTGTGTTTTTTTTTTTGTGTGAAAAAAGGTGAACGTACCCTTTAAGCTGTTGATAACCCCGGGCACCAAGAAGAGAATTTTCAACATGCATAACAATTCCTGTAGCAGCATCCAAATTCCTAATAGCATGGAATGAAGCAGCAAACTACAAATGCCACTCTCCTTTAGGTGCAAGGACATGAGCTGCAGCACTAGTCATCACCCCCCCTTCCCCCAATGGCAGAATTAAGGTGCCTGGGGGCCAATGTCTGCTGGTAGAAGTATGGTAGAGAAGATGGCCAATCACAGCTGGGAAATGTTGTGCTTCAATAAGGCAAAAAAAAGATTCATGAGCAATACTGCCCTCTGCTGGCCATAAAAGATTGCAAAAACTTTTGAATTAAAAGGAACGCACACAGTATTCGTGTTAGTATTGTTCTGGGAGGCATCACCACCGTTACACATTAGTACATGGAGCATGTGTAGGATACAAACACCTTTATAGGTCTCTTTAACAGACTTAAGGTGGAATGAGATTCCCGCTTTTAAAAAAAAAGTGCGAGCAGGCTCTTTATTTCAGAAGAGACGTGGAATGTCTCTTTTGCCATAAAATAAACCAACCTACATATGCTCACAGTCTTCTCTGCTCAGTTTATATTTCAGCAACAACACACGTGTGCCAGGATGACTGTACGCCTGTACGTGCGCAGGAGTGACGTCATCCCACACCAGCCAATGAGAACAGCCGTTGCCCAGCACACAAAAGAAGATGGTTAGAAGATGCCGATGAGAGGCGTAGGATCATTGAAGGAAGCCAAATATCGCGGAGCTTAGCTCTGCTTTAAGACAGATTCAAAGCCACACTAATGCCGCGTACACACGATCGGAATTTCGGCCCACAAAAGACCGATGAGGATTTTTCATCGGAAAATGCGACCGTGTGTATGCTCCGTCGGACTTTTGCTGGCGGAATTCCAGCCAGCAAAAGATTGAGAGCATGATATCTCAATTTTTCGGTCGGGAAAAGTTCCTACCTGAAAATGCGATCGTCTGTGGCAATTCCGACGCGCAACTTCATTTTCTCAGCTCGTCATAGTATTGTACGTCACCGCGTTCTTGGCGGTCGTAAGTTCAGCGAACTTTTGCGTGATCGTGCGTATGCAAGGCAAACTTGAGCGGAATCCCGTCAGAAAAGCCGCCATATCTTTTTCCAACGAGAAAACCGATCGTGTGTACGCGGCATTGGGGGCGCCCCATATGGATGGGCTGCCACTGGTCAAAACCAAGTACCTGCTCCCAGGAAATGAAAAAAAAAAAATGATTTACATTAGTGGCAGAGGAGGGAGGGAATAGGAGGATCAGCAGAACTTCTAAATTTAAAGGGGTTGTAAAGGTTTGTGTTTTTTCACCTTAATGCATCCTCTGCATTAAGGTGAAAAAAGACCTGTCATTGACTACCCCCCCCCCCATTTTACTTACCTGAACCCTCAAACTTGTCCCACAGGGACGCGCTGTCTCTCTGCCAGGGGTTGTCGGCTGTTGATTGGAAAGATTGATAGCAGCGCATCCATTGGCTCCCACTGCCATCAATCAAATCCAATGACGTGGCCGCCTGGGGCGGGGCCGAGTCCTGCATTCGACATCTACGGACGCCGAATGCTGGACTTGGGAGCGCGCACGCAAGGTAACCCCCGGAAGAGCGCTTCTCCTAGGGGATTATCTGATGTGGGGAGGAGCCGAGAGAGCCACCGGGGGACCCCAGAAGACCAGGATCGGGGCCACTCTGTGCAAAAGCTGCACAGTGGAGGTAAGTATGACATGTTTGTTTTTTTAAAAAAAATGTACCTTTAGTGTCACTTTAAGTGAAGTTCTGCTTTAAATAGTTGTCACCAGAACAGGTGTCCCTATTGCAATTTTTTCACTGTATGCCAGTTCTGGTGACGACATCTCCAAATTTTGTATTTCTCATCACTTTCTGTCTCCATGATAATGATCACTAGGACAAATAGAGAAGGTGAATCTCCACACTGGGGACAGAGGTTCAAACCCTTCTATCCAAAACCTGCAAGAGGTTTTTTTATTACATTTAGCCCAGGTTCACACTGACAGCGGGAATGAAATCATGTGAGTTCAGCTAAACCCGCAGGATTTCATTCCCGCATGTCAGTCCCGACTTTGGTGGAGATTTCAGAGACATCTGTGCGGATTTCTGAATATTGAAATGGCACCCCGCAGTCGTCAAAAGTAATACAGAAACTACTTCTGGGAATGCGGCGTTGCACCGATTTGGACGGTGCCATTGCTGGTAATAGCTGCCGATTTGGCATGCGATAAGACATGTCAAATCGCTGCAATGTGAACCAGGGCTTAATACACTTTAGGAGCAGGAAAACAAAATAAAATGTGTTTTTTTTAATATAGCACTTCTCTAGCCCATCCAAAAATATAAACAGGTGCATCTCAAAAAATATGAATATCATCAAAAAGTTAATTTATTTCAATAATTCAATTCAAAAAGTGAAATTTTATATAGATGCGTTACACACACATATTTCAAGCATTTTTTTCTTTTAATTTTGATGATTATGGCTTACAGCTAGTGAAAACCCAAAGTTCAGTATCTCAGAAAATTAGAAGACCAATAAAAAAAAAAGTTTTTTTTAATTCAGAAATGTTGGCTTACTGAAAAGTATGTCCATGTACAGTATAGTATGCACGGTCGGGGCTCCTTTTGCATGAATTACTGCATCAATGTGGCATGGCATGGAGGCAATCAGAGCACTGTACAGCATTACAGGCCTCTCAGAACACCGTCCAGATCCAGAGCACTGTGTAGCATTACAGGCCTCCTCATACCACCATCCAGAGCACTGTGCAGCCTTACGGGCCTCCTTAAACCACTGTCTAGTGCACTGTGCAGCATTACAGCCTCTCATACCACCATCCAGAGCACTGTGCAGCATTACAGGCCTCTTCAGACCCCTGTCCAGAGCACTGTGCAGCATTACAGGCCTCCTCAGAGCACTGTGCAGCATTACAGGCCTCCTCAGACCCCTGTCCAGAGCACTGTGCAGCATTACAGGCCTCCTCAGAGCACTGTGCAGCATTACAGGCCTCCTCAGACCACTGTCCAGAGCACTGTGTGCATTACAGGCCTCCTCTGACCACCGTCAGAGCCAGAGCACTGTGCAGCCTTACAGGCCTCGGAACACAGACCAGAGCACCGTGCAGCATTACGGGCCTCCTCAGACCACTGTCTAGAGCACTGTGCAGCATTACAGGCCACTTATACCACCGTCCAGAGCACTGTGCAGCATTGCGGGCCTCCTCAGACTCCTGTCCAGAGCACTGTGCAGCATTACAGGCCTCAGAACACAGTCCAGAGCACTGTGCAGCATTACAGGCCTCCTCAAACCACTGTCTAGAGCACTGTGCAGCATTACAGGCCACTTACACCACCGTCCAGAGCACTGTGCAGCATTACGGGCCTCCACAAACCACTGTCTAGAGAACTGTGCAGCATTATAGCCTCTCATACCACCATCCAAAGCACTGTGCAGCCTCCTCAGACCCCTGTCCAGAGCACTGTGCAGCATTACAGGCCTCCTCAGAGCACTGTGCAGCTTTACAGGCCTCCTCAGACCACTGTGTTCATTATAGTCCTCCACTGACCACCATAATCAGAGCCAAAGCACTGGGCAGCATTACAGGCCTCAGAACACAGTCCAGAGCACTGTGACACCGTGCAGCATTACAGGCCTCCTCAAAGCACTGTGTGGCATTACAGGCCCCCTCAGACCACTGTCCAGAGCACCGTGTGCATTACAGGCCTCCTCTGCCCACTGTCCAGAGCCAGAGCACTGTGCAGCATTACAGGCCTCCTCAGACCCCTGTCCAGAGCACTGTGCAGCATTACAGGCCTCCTCAGAGCACTGTGCAGCATTACAGGCCTCCTCAGACCACTGTTCAGAGCACCATGTGCATTACAGGCCTCCTCTGACCACAGTCCAGAGCCAGAGCACTGTGCAGCATTACAGGCCTCCTCAGACCACTGTCCAGAGCACTGTGCAGCATTATGGGCCTCCTCAGACCACTGTCTGGAGCACTGTGCAGCATTACAGGCCACTTATACCACTATCAAGAGCACTGTGCAGCATTACAGGCCTCCTCAGAGCACTGTGCATCATTACAGGCCTCCTCAGACCCCTGTCCAGAGCACTGTGTGCATTACAGGCCTCTTCAGACCACCGTCCAGAGCCAGAGCACTGGGTAGCATTACAGGCCTCCTCATACCACTGTCCAGAGCACTGTGCAGCATTACAGGCCTCCTCAGACCACTGTCCAGAGCACTGTGCAGCATTACAGGCCTCCTCAGAGCACTGTGCAGCATTATAGGCCTCATCAGACCACTGTCTAGAGCACTGTGCAGCATTATAGGCATCAGAACACAGTCCAGAGCACTGTGCAGCATTATGGGCCTCCTCAAACCACTGTCTAGAGCACTGTGCAGCATTACAGGCCACTTATACCACCGTCCAGAGCACTATTTAGCATTACGGGCCTCTTCAAACCACTGTCCAGAGCACTGTGCAACATTACAGGCCTCTTCAGACCACCGACCAGAGCCAAAGCACTGGGCAGCATTACAGGCCTCCTTATACCACTGACCAGAGCACTGTGCAGCACTACAGGCCTCCCCAGACCACTGTCCAGAGCACTGTGCAGCAATACAGGCCTCCTCAGAGCACTGTGTGGCATTACAGGCCTCATCAGACCACTGTCTAGAGCACTGTGCAGCATTATAGGCCTCAGAACACAGTCCAGAGCACTGTGCAGCATTACAGGCCTCCTCAAACCACTGTCTAGAGCACTGTGCAGAATTACAGGCCACTTATACCACCGTCCAGAGCACTGTGCAGCCTTATGGGCCTCCTCAAAACACTGTCTAGAGCACTGTGCAGCATTACAGGCCACTTATACCACCATCCAGAGCACTGTGCAGCATTATGGGCCTCCTCATACCACCATCCAGAGCACTGTGCAGCATTACAGGCCCCCTCAGAGCACTGTGCAGCATTACAGGCCCCCTCAGAACACTGTCCAGAGCATTGTGTGCATTACAGGCCTCTTCAGACCACCGTCCAGAGCCAGAGCACTGGGTAGCATTACAGGCCTCCTCATACCACTGTCCAGAGCACTGTGCAGCATTACAGGCCTCCCCAGACCACTGTCCAGAGCACTGTGCAGCAATACAGGCCTCCTCAGAGCACTGTGCAGCATTATAGGCCTCATCAGACCACTGTCTAGAGCACTGAGCATTATAAGCCTCTCATGCCACCATCCAGAGCACTGTGCAGCATTACAGGCCTCCTCAGACCACTGTCCACTTGATGAGGGCACTGTGCAGCATTAGAGGTCTCCTCAGACCACTGTCCATGGCACTGTGCAGCATTCAAGGCCTCCTCAGACCACTGTCCAGAGCACTGTGTAGCATTACAGGCCTCCTCAGAAGACCCAGGCAGAAGACCTCCCCAAACAGCATAAAGCAGATCAAAAAATTTAAGGTGATTTTTTTCACTCCAGAGGTACATAATGAGTTTGGAAATTGTAGAGAAATGCTTAAATAATGCATTACAATTTAACTAAATCCATCCGATTTTAGTCGACTAAAATGTACTGGAGATTTTAGGCGACTATATACGACTAAAACAGTTGCAGATGACTAAAATGCGACTAAAACTAAAATGGCATTTTAGTCAAAAGGCTATGACTAAAACTGAATCAAAATTTTCTGCCAAAATTAACACTGCTCGAAGAAGCAGTTTACAGAGCTGTCGTCTGGGAGTCGTGCTCCAGTAAACATGACAGTTTCTTGGAGAAAATCCCAGATGATGGGACAAGAGCGTCAGAAGATAACTCATACAAAATCAGTTTGGATTACTTTCTCAATTTGACCATTGGTAGAGCGCTGGACCTGAAACAGGAAGGAGAAATTTAGATCTAGCGGCTACTTTCAGTTAGACTACCCTGGGGTAAAATCTTTATTTCACATGACAGGAGAGAAGTAGCCAACTTGTTTCTGGGGCACAATGCTCTCCCGTCATCAGGGCTTAGATGCAGATAGTAAACAGGAAGAACACTGGGCTATAGATTGTTAACAAAGGATAGGTTAGGATTTTGCCAATTCAGGTCACAGTTTCTGCCCTATCGTTTATGTTATTTTTGTTGCCCACTAGTCTCATAATTTAGTCTCAACATCTAGGCCCTGATGGAGAAGTATTGAGCCCCTGAAACAAGTTGGCTTTCTTGTGATGTGTCATGGGAAAAACTGGATTTTTTGTTACTCACCGTAAAATCCCTTTCTAGGAGTTCATTGACGGACACAGCTTCTCTTCTTCTGCAGAAAAAGAAACAGCACCGCCTATGGGCAGTCCCAACATGTATAAAACCCCCCTCTCTGCTATAGGCATCCAGTTCGTAAAACAAAGCAGTGATATAAGTATAAACTCCGATAAAGGGGTGGGTGCTGTGTCCGTCATTGAACTCAGAGAAAGGAATTTTACGTTGAGTAACAAAAAAATCCCATTTTCTCTTACGTTCATCGAGGGACACAGCTTCCATTCTTTATTCATGACTAAACAGGGATGTTCGAAAGCAGTGGTACAACGAGGGGTGGGCAACCCAAAAGGCAACCGATGCAGTCAAGCAAACATGCCAACTACCCAAACTAGGAGCCTTAAACAGTAGCCTGCAAAACCTTATGGCCAAAAACAAGCATCCAAAGATGCAAACACACCAACTACGTGAAACTTTGCAAAAAAACTAGCACAGGTGGCCAGGTAGCTACCTTGCAACCTGAGACACAGATGCCAGAAAGCACTGAAAGCACTATCTCCCCAGTGGAGCATGCAACAACCGGTAAGGGAGGAGCTCGTCCCTTATTAGAGTACTCCCGAACACACGTCAGATGGATTCAATAGAAACCGTGGCAGCGGAGGCCGCCAGGCCTGGTCTTGGCCGTCCAGGAGCAAAAGAAGTAGTTGACCACCCGCAGGAGGCCACAGTGGACAGGTACATATGAACCACCCAGACCACCTCCAAGGACAGCAACGCAGCCTTCGTAGGATGTGATGGCCATGGACATATTGAGGGCAGAACAATACCCCCAGTCAGGCAAAAATTTGACACAGCCTATGGCATAAAGGAGGAGCAAAGAAGAACCACCATCTTATCCTTAAGTTGTACCCAACAGGGAGACATACAAGTGAAAACCACCAGCTCAGATACCTGCCTTGCAGAAGCAGTGGCGGCCAAGAAGGCAACTTCCAGAGAATGAGTAAGCACGGGAGTCTCCTGAATAGTCTTCAAGGCAGGCTTCTGAAGAACCGAAGAAACCAATAGCAAGATCCATGGCATAAGAGGAAGCGCACGGAGGGCGCCAGACGATAAATCCCTTGATTAAAGCTGCAAAGCAGGAAGTGCGCGACCAAAAGACACTGAAAAAAACACGAGGGCAGAACCTAGACCCCTAATGGTACTCCAGGCAAGGCATTGTATAATGCCCTGTTAAAGAATAGCCACCGAGATGGGATGTGGAAGGACAACCAGAGCCATGCACGAGGCAATATAAGCCTCCCAGGGTGAAGATAAATCTTCCCAGAAGCAGACTTGTGAACCTGCAATCTTGGAGGGCAATACCAACCCAATAACTCCCAGTTCCACAATCCGGACTTCAAAAATCATGTCATCAAGCCAGAGCCGGTAACACAGGATGATAAACTGAACCCTGGAGCAGGCAGCCTCCCAGGGAGTGTCCATGACCGGCTGCATCATGACGGTGGATCTCAGACCAGTCTGGAGCTACCCAAAGGACCAGAATCCCTTCGGCAACTGTCCTGCATCCTGTGCAGTAAGTTAGGGAGCAGCTTGAAAGGAGGCAGAAATTAGATGATACTGGTCCCACAATGCCACCAGCACATCCACCATGGGGTCCCACACTCAGGTCACAACCACGACACCTCCCCATTGAGGTAGGACACCAGAAGATCCACATACAGGGATCCCAGCATAGGCAGATCTAATAAAACATGTCCGGAAGCAGAAACCAATCCCCCTGATCCAGCGACTGATGACAGAGGTAAGCCATCTGCCAATTGCCGGTGCAGGGAATATGCACAGCACAGACAGAACATGTTGTTCCGCCCACTGCATGAGGCGGGAAGCCTCCAGCACCACTGCCACACCCCTCATGATGCCCTGGTGTTCAACATAGGCCACTGGTGGCACTGTCTGATGGATCCTGACCAAGAGCCTCTGAATAAGATAGGTCCATTGCTCCAGAGTCAATCCGATCACTTGCAGCTCCAGCTTTGATGGGCAACCAAGCCCCCTCCGGAGTGCAACGGACTAATGCCCAGCTTAAACTCAGGGCTTCTTCCTAGATGAACAGGCTGGCAGCCTATATGACAACCGTCCATGGAAGGTGAAGGATTTCCCTAACAGAGCAGGGAACCAGAACCCCTATAGGAGGAAGGTCCCGTTCGACCATACCAGACCTGGTCATCCAGGGAGGCTGTAGAGTCATCATCTTTGAACAAGAACACCTACTTCAGAGCTCTCATATGGACCTGTGTATATGGGACTGCCTCGGTGATAGACACCATAAAACTCAGAGTCTGCTGCAAGACTGCAGGGAAGACTTGTGGGACAAGAGCAGATGGACCGCAGTCCAAAGCTTCCAGAGTATGCCCCACCAGGAAGGACACCTAGGCCTGTTCAGAGTCCAGAGTGAGGCCCAAATACTCCAGTCCCCTGGTCGGGGCAGATGTACTGAGGTGCCGGACCCATGCAAAGTCCTGCAGGGAGTGCAACGTGAGCTCCGCGAGGTCCGTCAGCATGACCTTGGAGTCTGCCACCTTGGCAGGAAGTTCAAAGAACCAGTCACAATAATCCTGAGGAAAACGCCAAAAATGGATAATGTGCACCTCCAACCACAAAAACAGCAACCACTGATGCCTCACACACATGGGCACATGCAGGTCTGCATCCTAAATGTCTATGGATGCTAGAAAACAGGCTCTACACCTGGAGGGGACCCCACAGAGCCGACCACCCGGGGGGGGGGGGGGTACCAGTGTCCCAAACTACATCCGTGAAGGGAAAGGGGGGGCATAGTTTACTTGCAGATCCAGCGGAGATTGTGGGTAAGGCTCCCATGACAGATCCCTCTCCCCACCGAAGTGGGGGGGCTGTCAGCTATATGCATGTACAAGCTATTGGGATCTGAGCACAGGTATATCTTGTTTCCATTGTATTGCAGGTTATTGGCCAGACCTAAACCGTGTAGCTCTCCCCCATTTTGTGTCTGTGTGCCCCAGGTTGACATTGTGCCCTCAGCAGCATTTGCAGTGGCAAAGCAGAGTAGGACTGGCTAAAGAGAGATTACTTTGACACAGTTGGTCACATTAAACATGTATTGCAATATATGTGAACTAAATAGTACTATTTTTCTATTGCAAAGTTTGCTTGATAGCAGTGTGCAGAGGGTTCAACAAGTATTTTCCCACAAGACGTTTAACTCGCTGGCTGCCCCGGCCCAGGATGGGGCTCAGTCACGGCCCGCCTAGTGCGTAGCTGAAGTTCTGCCCGTACTCACTGGACAGACTGGGGTGACCACTGGATCCAGCTTGCCCAGCCAGGCTGTTGATTGAAGATCTCTGCAGGAAAAAACAAAAAAGGAAAAGCTACGGAACCAAAAGGTCCCACTAGGGAACTTGGTCCTTCCTCCTCAATAGGCAGAAAATAACTGGATGCCTATAGCAGAGAGGGGGGTTTTATACCAGCTAGGACTGCCCATAGGTGGTGCTTTGTTTCTTTTTCTGCCTAGTGTCCTACTCCTGTAGGTGGCGCTATGAAACCCTGTTTAGTTATGAATAAAGATGAGAAGCGGTGTCCGTCGATGAACGGTAAGAGAAAGTAATTTTACGGTAAGGCAAAAGTCCTACATTTTTAATTATTTAATTCAGGACACAGGATGAGAATTTAGGTACATTGAAACATCCAAAAGCAGCCTGAGCGGTGGGCAACCCTGCAACACAAGGCTAACAGACCACAATAACCAACAAGTTAACAGACGGAGCTCAACAAAGCCTACGGAGCTGCACGAAGAACCGTGCAACCAAAGCTCAAAAGCCCAAAAACCTAATTGATGGAGTGCTCTTTGACTGGGAAAGGTGGAACCTTGCTCATTAAGGTCATAGGCTTGAAAAAGGATTGCTAAATCCATCTGTCGATAGCAGAACAAGCAGCAGGTTGTCCTCTCCGAGGACCTTCAGAATAATGAACAAGGAGTCAGACAATTGAAAGAGCTCTGTAACTGAGAGATAAACTCGAACGGTGCATACCATATCCGGCCAATAAAGGGAAATCTTACCAGACAAAGAGATAGTAGAACAATGTCCCGGTTAAGTTGAAAAGAAGAAACCACCTTGGAAAGAAAAGAGGCCTTGGGCCTTAAACCACAACGGTCTTTGTGTAGCTCAAGAAGCGGTTCTTTACAAGTTATAGTCGCCAACTCATAGATTTGCCTTGTTTGAAGTAATGGAAAAAGGCAACCTTGCCATTAATGGAGTTGGAAAGTCAGAAGGTTTTTTTTTATCTTAATGCATTCTATGCATTAAGATAAAAATGTCTTCTGTGTGCAGCAGCTGCCCCAGCACCCCCCAATACTTACCTGTACCCAATCTCTGTGCAGCGATGTCCACGAGTGTCTCGGCCGTCCAAGTCTCTCCCTCCTGATTGGCTGAGACACAGCAGTGGTACCATTGGCTCCGCTGCTATCAAAGTCAGTTAACCAATTAGGAGAGGTAGGGGAAGGGGCAGGGCGGCAGCTCTGTGTCTGAATGGACCCAGGGAGCTGTGACTTGGCTCCGGTGCCCCCATAGCAAGCTGCTTCCTGTGGGGGCATTCAACAGGAGGGAGGGGCCAGGAAAACAGAAGAGGCACCCGAGAAGAGGAGGATCCGGCCTTCCCTGTGCAAAACCATTACACGGGGCAGGTAAGTATAACATGTTTGTTATTTTTATTGAAAAAAAACGAGACTTTACAATCAGGGTGGACAGATAAAAAAATCCTTAATAGGTTTAAATAGGGGTTTCTCAGGAACCAACAGAATTTGGTCTAGATCCCACTGGGGAACGTACACGAGAAATACTTTGTACAAATGCCTTCACCAAGGAAAATGAGCATTGGAACAAGAGAGGATGCCTGTTCTAGACTGCCAGTAAATTACTGAACGCTTTTGAAGAGCTTTTCAGGTGCTTTTGAAGAGGTTTTCAGGATTATTTATTTATTTAATGGAAATAGTGTTTCGTGAGCTTTTCAGGCACCGTTTTTCGCTTGAAAGCGCCTGAAAATGGCCTCAGTGTGAAAGGGGTCTAACAAAACAAAAAAAAAAAAGAAGGCATGTTGGGAGTGTAAAGGAGTTATATTGGGAAGTCCTTTTCAGCTTTGTTTGCAAGTGTCCAATCTACTGAAGGTAATAACATAACCAAGAGTAAGCATCCTGTGCTACATGAGCAAGAAAAAAAAAAGCTACTGGACCATAAATGGTAAACTTTTACAAACACTTGTCAACGTCCAAAGAGAGCAAGAAATGTCTACAATAAAGCACCCACCGCTCATAAGGATGAACTCCTGCTGATCACCCGTTTCGAATGAGCAGTTCGTTGGCTTCTCCTGAACATCACAGCTCACCCTGCTCTGCCCTCCAAGGCTGGCTCTGGCATGCATCAGTGGGTTTCGGGAAGCAGAAGATACAGCCCTGGGTGCTGATGGCAGGCTATGTTCAAGAAAAACTCCCAAGTTTATGTTACATAAGATAAATATACAGGCTATTTTGTAATGTAAAAGTTTAAATAAACTTAAACATTTTTTTTTTATTTAGTTGGAAAGGGTTAAAATCTCTCTCAAGAGGAAAACTCTACAAAGTGAGGGCAATTCCCCTTAAAACAGTTGCCACCAGGACAGGTGTCCCCATTGTAAGATTTACCCTTGTTTGCTAATGACACCCGTAAAATTTGGGATTTTCCTTTACCTCATCTCAGCAACAATGGACAGTCCGACACTGACGTTTTGTGCAAACCAGTGACACTAATACAGTGATTACTGTCACTGTACTAATGGCACTGGCTGGGAAGGGGTTGAACATCTAGGGCAGTGGTCTCAAACTGGCGGCCCTCCAGCTGTTGCAAAACTACAAGTCCCATGAGGCATTGCAAGGCTGACGTTTACAAGCATGACTCCCCCCAGGCAGAAGCATGATGGGACTTGTAGTTTCGCAACAGCTGGAGGGCCGCCAGTTTGAGACCCCTGATCTATGGCTAGGAAAGGGTTAACTGTGTGCCTAGCCAGTGTTTGTGGTTACTATGTGTGCTGCTTTTAGTAAGGGAAGTGAGAGATTTTATTCCCTGATTTGCAGGGACACAGAATCCATCCCTCCCCCCCTGTCAGATCGGAGATCTGCCTTGTTTACATAGGCAGAGCTCCATTCTGTGCCTCTGCCGGACGATCAGTGGGTGCCAGTGGACATCTATTGGCCGGCATTCACTGAACGGCTTGTGCAGTGTCGAATCACAGCACGGCGCCCGCAGCTCCCCCCACTACCCGGAAGTGCCGGATCATGTACTAGTCACATGATCCGGTGCAGAGTGGCTGCCCTGCCACAATAGAAGTACGGTAGGTGGTCCACAAGCAGTTAAACAGTGTGTGTTTAGTATCACTTTAGATCAGGGATCAGCAACCTATGGCCGGCCCGTCAGTGCACAGTTCACATGCACCCAGCCTGTGGACATTTTAACCCCGTCAGCTTTCTTGGGATAACAACCTATGCAGCTAAGAAGCCGCTCGGCTGTTATCTCAAGCAGCCTGCCGCTCGTCCCAGTGACCAGCCTGCACTATTGCCGACTGGCTGGAGACCCGAACAAAGCCGCAATCGGCTGTAAATTGGGTCTCGGATCTAGTAACCCGGAAGCGATGTCATGACATCACTTCCGGTATACAGAAGACTTAAAAGGCGCCAAATTAAAAAAAAATGACAGCATTCAAAACAGCTAAATTTAGGGTTTTGAATGCTTTTAAGTGCAAAAGAGGGATTTGGGGTCTTATAGACCCCAGAGCCCTCCATAAAGAGTACCTGTCACTGCCTATACCTGTCACAAGGGATGTTTACATTCCTTCTGACAGCAATAAAAGTGATCAGAACTCTAAACTGGTAACCTATAATTTTTAAAGCGTCACCTATGGAGATTTTTAAGTACCGTAGTTTGTCACTATTCCACAAGTGTGCGCAATTTTAAAGCAAAACATATGCAGGGTGGGTTGTGTGATGTGCAGCGGGGGCTGTGTAATGTAAATGGGTCCTGAGGTACAGGGGGCTGTGTAATGTAAATGGGTCCAGAGGTACAGGGGGCTGTGTAATGTAAATGGGTCCAGAGGTACAGGGGGCTGTGTAATGTAAATGGGTCCAGAGGTACAGGGGGCTGTGTAATGTAAATGGGTCCAGATATACGGGGGGATGTGTAATGTAAAGGGATCCATAGGTACGGGGGGCTGTGTAATGTAAAGGGATCCAGAGGTACAGACGGGGGCTGTGTAATGTAAATGGGTCAAGAGGTACGGGGGCTGTGTAATGTAAATGGGTCCAGAGCTACAGGGGCTGTATAATGTAAATGGGTCCAGAGGTACGGGGGCTGTGCAATGTAAAGGGATTCAGAGGTACGGGGGCTGTGTAATGTAAATGGGTCAAGAGGTACAGGGGCTGTGTAATGTAAATGGGTCCAGATATACGGGGGGATGTGTAATGTAAAGGGATCCATAGGTACGGGGGGCTGTGTAATGTAAAGGGATCCAGAGGTACAGACGGGGGCTGTGTAATGTAAATGGGTCAAGAGTTACGGGGGCTGTGTAATGTAAATGGGTCCAGAGCTACAGGGGCTGTGTAATGTAAAGGGATCCAGAGTTACAGACGGGGGCTGTGTAATGTAAATGGGTCAAGAGGTACGGGGGCTGTGTAATGTAAATGGGTCCAGAGCTACAGGGGCTGTATAATGTAAATGGGTCCAGAGGTACGGGGGCTGTGCAATGTAAAGGGATTCAGAGGTACGGGGGCTGTGTAATGTAAATGGGTCAAGAGGTACAGGGGCTGTGTAATGTAAATGGGTCCAGAGGTATGGGGGCTAGATTATTATCTTAATTTATTAGCAGGTGAATCCTGCTCTTAAGTGGAAAAAGGTTGCTGACCCTTGCTTTAGATGTTTAGCTTGCTAAAGCACTGTGTAACATTTGGCATTTTTTTAAAAATAAAAATACTTGTGTTCACTTTCTTTTCTATCCCGAGACCACTACATGGCATTTCTCAGGACAGGTCTCCTGATGGTGACAACAGTGGACTATGCCCATGTAATGTCAAGTCCTATAGTCTTCGTCAGAGGAGCATATGACAACACAGGAGCACAAGAGGGATAAGTGCATTGTCACCCCATAAAAGAAGGTGCCAAAACAAGTACCTTCATGGCAGGATCACCAGTTATTAAAGAGGAGTTCCACCCAGGGGGTCCATTAAAAAAAAAAAAAAAAAAGAAAAGTCAGCAGCTACAAATAGTGCAGCTGCTGACTTTTAATTGGACACTTACCTGTCCCGGGGTCCAGCGATGCGGGGGATCGAAGCCCCGCTCGTCCCCCCCCCTCCGCTCGTCGGCGCCGGAATTTCAACTGTGGGCGCCGGGCTGTGGCTTCACAGCCTGGCACCCACTGCGCATGCGCGAGCGGCGCCACGCGCCGTGATTGGCCGCTCAATCACCTGGGACCTGTAATGGGTCCCAGATGATTGACAGGAGGGAGGGAGCAGAGCCGAGCCCTTCCTGTGCCGAGGGGGAAGTGATGTCACCAGCCCAGGCAAAGGAAGAGGCAGACTACGAGGGACCACCTAGCAACAGGCATTTAGAGGTAAGTAAAAAAAAAAAAAATATCCAAATTTTTTTTGTTTTTGTTTTTTAGAATTTTTTAGGTATTTTTGTTTTTTTTGGGTGGAACCCCACTTTAAAGACCAAATAAACCTGCTCTGCAGTGCTACACAGTGGTTGTGCTTTACTGCTCCTTCTCACAATATCCACCTCAGTCTGCTGCCTTAAATTGAACACACTTCCTGTGTAACTGACATCTCAACAGCTGTTAAAGGAAAAATGTAATATATTAAAATTACAAGGCCTTAGATGTGGTGACTGCATTGGTTTTCTTTTCTCAAGAACATTTTCTGCAAGTACAAATAATACCTGTTAATTCTGTTAGATATCCTTGTAACTTCCTGTGCCCAGAACCAAAATCTCAAATTATGTCATCAGTCTTCCCCGTTATCTTTTGTGAACTATGAAAACACTGCACCCTGTGTAATGGAGAGGGGAAAGGGTTTGTAATTCAAATCAGGAGAGTACCCTAGGGCAATACAGTAGGGGATAGATTATGGTGAGTGAGCGTTGTCACCCTTGGACAGGAAGTATGTACTGGCAGGATCAACAAGTGAAAATAAAATCAACCCTGAAAAAGTAACACCAATGCTGTCAGCGGGAGGGCACGGCCCCGCCCATTGCAGATGTGAGTCGGAGAGGAGAGAGAGAGCCGACAATCAGCTGAGCGCCTAGAGCCACTCTCATATAGGTACAATCTGGCAGATTTTTTACAAATCACAGGGACAATTATAATGGTACAGAGAGGATGGGAGCATTTAGTAGAAGTGGGTTAACAACCACTTTAAGCTGGTTTGCCTGCAATATCAGATTTGACCACAAAATGGAGCCGGTGGTAAATTTACTATTTTAGCAGAAGCTAGAAACTGTTCACCTTTAACAAAAGTTCCCATCATTCTTTAGTTTAACCAGTGGCCGACCAGCCGCGGCGGCTATACGGCGGCAGGTTGGCTCCCCTGCGCGAATCGGCGTAGCTGTACGGCAGACGCTTTAAGGGGTAAAGGGGGCACGCACCCGTCTCGTGACGTAGGAGCTGATGCACGTGCCCGGCGGCCGCGATGTCCGCCGGGCACCCGCAATCGCTCCTGCGAGAGACAGAACGGAGGTCTGTCAATGTAAACAGACAGATCTCCGTTCTGTCAGGAGAGAGGAGACGGATCTGCTGTTCATACTGGTTATGAACAGCGATCGTTCACCTCCTCCAGGCAGTCCCATCCCCCCCACAGTTAGAAACACTCCCTAGGACACACATTTAACCCTTTGATGGCCCCCTAGTGTGAACCCCCTCCCTGCCAATGACATTTATACAGCAATCAGTGGCTATTTTTAGCTCTGATCGATGTCAAAGTGCCCGATCTGTCCACAGCAATGTCACAGTCCCCGCTAAAAATCGCAAATCACCGCCATTGCTAGTTAAATTTAAAAAAAGGGAATAAAAATGCCATAAATCTATTCCCTATTTTGTAGACGCTATAACTTTTGCGCAAACCAATCAATATACGCCTATTTCGATTTTTTTTTACCAAAAATACGTAGAAGAATACATATCGGCCAAAACTGATGAAGAATTTTTTTTTCAATTATTTTAAGATATTTATTATAGCAGAAAATAAAAAAGATTGTTTTTTTTTAAATTGCCGCTCTTATTTTGTTTATAGCGCAAAAATTAAAAACCGCGGAGGTGATCAAATACCACCAAAAGAAAGCTTTATTTGTGGGCAAAAAAGACATCAATTTTGTTTGGGTACAGCGCCGTATGACTGCGCAACTGTCAGTTAAAGCGACACGGTGCCTTATCGCAAAAAAATGCTCTGGTCATTAAGGGGGCAAATCCTTCCTGGGCTGAAGTGGTTAAGGCAGCCTTTTTTCAACCAGGGTGCCTTGAGGTTTCTTCAGGGGTGTTTTTGCAAAATGCCAAAAAATTTACCAAAAATTGTATACAAGCCAGCAGGTGGATCAAGCCTGCTTTTAAGTTACACAAAGCCATAGGCTTTCATTCTGCACCAATACGACTTTCTAGACAACATCCCAACAACGTCATCAGTTGATAGGGTGAATGTCTGTCGCCTCGACAGCATCCTTGTTTGTCCCTCCCCTGCCCCTCTCCCTCCGCACTGGGGTGACATTAGCTGACTGATGGAGGAAAATTGAGGGAGAAAAGAAACATTGGAATACTAGTCAGTACTATTGTGAAAAATGTATTTGCTTTGGAAGAATAAATCCCCTCTAATGCTCGGTGTCCCACGTGTGAATGTTGCTGCATTATGTAAAGCTATTAGAATAGTTTTTTACATTTTAGAATGGGATGCCTTGAGAAGACGACACAGGGGCATCCTGGGAACTTAGACTCCATCTTAGAGAGACTGAAAGAAGGAACCAGCTATCAGAGCAACTTGGACCCCCTAAATGCAGCATTGCTGGTGAGAATTACTTATCGCCATCTACTGTACAGCTTAGCATATCCATTGTATTTTCTGTATATTTCACATACCCCCACCATGTTTTAATAAAGCTTCAAGATTACATTCAGTCTGGCTTGCAGAATAGGAGGGTTGGAAAAGAAACATGTAGCGGGGGACAGAATATTATATGTAATATTTCTGCTCTTGGGCTTAGATACACATTTACTATAACTTGTGAACACAAGATCTGGTGCAGATGTGCATAGTAACCAATCAGCTTCTAACTTCAGTTTGTTCAATTGAGCTTTGACAATAAAACCCGGAAGCTGATTGGTTTTCCTATGCATAGCTGCACCAGATTCTGCATGCACCAGTTTTAGTAGGTCTCCCCCAGTCTTTGTAGTAGGTTATCTAGTCTGCATTTAGTAACTAATTTACATCTCTCTACATCTAACACAAGAAAAACCATGAGCAAACATGTTCAAATATTAACCTCTGGCTGACCGCTTAACGCATATATGCAGCTGTGGGGTGGGTGGGCCTTAACCCCCTTCGGCTGCACATATGCCTCCAAGGTTCTGTGCTGAAAGCATGCTCCAAGCACACTGACTGCGCTGTCACCAAACCAATCCTGGTTTACGATCAGGCAGGCTCTTGATCAAGTAATTGGGAAGCAGCCTTCCAGCATAAACACACATAAAGGGCCCGCCGGGAGGAAATGATCACTGCACTAATATCAATATACACTCACTGAAAATACACCATACTTCCCCTTTAAAGCCATAGCAAAGTCCTTATTAACTTATACTTACAGGTAAGCCTATACCAAAAAAAAAAAAAAATGTACCTGTGGGTCCAGTGATTATCTACTAAAACGTGCACCATATAGGAGACATTCACATTTGTAGCAGCCAGTGACGTCACCAGCGCATGCGCAGAGCTCTCCGAATGGATGGTCCACTCAGAGTGCTGTGCTGCAATCGTGACTCCCGTCTGCATGCGCAGGAGTGACATCATCGAGCAAAGCCATTCACAAAGCCAGAGCCCAAGAACCCAGAAAGAAGACCAAGTAATATGGAAGCCCTGGCAGCGGTGACAGAGTGCCACTGGAGGGATCTGCTTTACAGGTAAGTCTGTCCTAACACGCTAGTATGCTGTGCATACTGCACTATGTGATATTAACTTGCAGGGGGGGGGGCTTTTTTTTTTTTAACAGGAAAGTTTTCTACCACTATTAGGAGACTTGGTCGCTATGCATTCATGGGAAAGGTTACTTGAAAGAACCCACCCACGGATACCTGGGAGAAAGGAGAGATTACATGATCTTTCATGTGATTTCCAAAGGCTCAGAAAAAGCATCAGAGCAGCAGGCGAGCGCGGTGAAGGTAGAGGGGTTGCACTGGACACCTTCACTGCCATTGTGCTATATGCTGGGTGTCCGGTGCTCCCCTGTGCCTTTGAGGGGTGGGCTCTCTCAAGACTCACCTGCCCTCTATCCATTATAATGCATGTGCTTCCACTGTGGAGGCTCTCAAAATTTAGAGTTAGGACTGCAGATAATACTGGGGTGCCGTGAAGTGGCTCTGTAGCTTACGCATGTATCTGCAAATGTGTGAAAACTAAATCCCTGTCTCATACTGTTAGACGGGGTAATTCGGTTGGTTGTAGATTGGTCGGTAAAGTTGAGCTGGGAATTTTCTTTGGTTTGGTTTGATAGAGGGGTTGACCTACCAAGAGAACCTGTCACTTTGCCTTGAATGTGTAAAGAGACAGAATGACTTTAAAATGGAACCTGTGAGGACAGAAATAATGGATCTGGTTTGTAAAGGTACAAATATCTGGGACCATCATCCTAACCCTTGTGTCAGTGCTCACCCGGGAGCTTGCACCTTTCTTGGTCTACACTGGCATGTAGTATTTGGACACCATAGGGGCCCTGAAACTGGTAAACCAATCCCTACAGTGGAACGGACATCATCCAAATTCCCTCCAATAAAAACCATGAGTCAGATTTCATGACATTATTGAATCTTTATTAGTCTAGACAAGCAGAGAGCATAGTGGCCAGTGTGTGGGGCTGCTGCAGAACGCAAGATGAGAAACCATAGGCAAGGAAACAAAGATGCTTATTGGCTACATTCAGTCAAATGAACCCCTCCCACATCTGACAGAGGGGGAACCTGGGGGGTGGGGGCTGCTGTCCCTCAGGGCTCCTCCATGCATGCAGGGACTGCATATAACAACAAAAAAACATCTAGGATACATCAAAAGACCCCTGATGAAGTGAGTGACATGATGAAGGGCAGATGCTGTAGTCATGAGATGAAGGGTTTGATGTGGACTACACAGAAGGAAAAAAAAACACAAAAAAAACAGGGATCTTGCCGAAATGACGGCCTGTTTTGTTTACCAAACCAATGTTCTGCTTCAACCTAAACAATACATTTTGATAAATCCCATCAAAGAGGCATAATTCCTGTAAAAATACAAATAACCATCATTCATCATGTCAGCATCAAACTAAAGTGGAACACCAACAGAATTTAGTATAGAGTAGGAAAGTGTTAAAACCTCAGCCAGTTTGCAGACAGTTGACCAACCTTCCAGTCATGTTTCCATTACAGAAAGGAAGGGGAAATTTGTCTCAGTGGGAAATGCTGAAGCCTCTCAGGGTTTTTATTATTGGGTCCTCAAGTGGGAAGAGTTTCCCTTCTTCCCTGCAGTGAAACACAGAACAAAAAATATGGACCTCTTACCCAACTTTAAACCTAAAAATGTAGGTTGGTGTTCCACAATACAGCCAAAAGTTTTGGCTAGAGTAGGAAATTATTAAACCCATTAGATATTATGAAGATTTTACTACACTTCCTGACCCGCAGACACAACAGGTAAGGAAATTGTCTCTGAACAGATGTGCCCCGTAGGAGGATTTCCCCTCTATCCTAACAACTTAAAAAAAGGTGGATTTTCCCACCCCTTTTTGGTCTTGGTGACTACCAAAAGGCCAAATATCCCAGATTGGAATAAACAATATAATTTTGACAAGTTTTCTAATCTTTCTCCTACTCCATCCAAAACATGGCTTTAGACTTTAATGTCCAAGTCACATGGGTGAGTATCATTTATGGCTACTGGTTGTGCATTTTCACAATCAAAATGTCAAACTTCCCCAAAGAACCAGCCCCGGTTAAGAAGCAAAAGTACGCCGGTGAATACACATGAGCGAGGGGGCTGCTCTGGACATTATACTATTTACTTAATGGCTGACAATTGCACCTAAAGTCACCCAGATTTTAAACTTGAGGTTCTCCAGGTTTCATAGGCCTAGTCACAAACTAGGGGTGAGCTTGGGTGTCCTCTAAATTCATCTCCACTAGAAAATGGCCAATTAGTTGCAGGCCACGTCAGTCCCACCATACAGCCAGTCTCTGTCTAGGTGAGCTGCAGGGCAGGTATGACCCTGCCCACTGGAGTAAGTTTGAAGTTCTGGTAGAGATGAGTTTGGAGGACGACCACGCTCAGCATCTCTGAAGTTTTCCCCAACTGCTAAATACAACTTGAGACAAAAAGCAATATGGTGTGAGGGCAAATCTATAAGACGGTGTCAAACTGAGTAGAGGCAAAGGGTCTGCACATACCCAAAATAAAAAATACTAGAGTTTGCAATTACCATACTAATTATGAACATTGATAAAGTTTAGCAACTGACTTATGCCTTAAAAGTTCTGAAACTTGCCAAAAAAACCCCAACATTTTGGTCACCAAGCTGTAAAATAAATGAAGCAAAGCTAAAGTATGGGAACCACCATTATTAAGACAGTGGGGTGGGCAATAAGCTCAACTGCCCAGGCTGAGGACAGGAACAATGCTCAAGCAAGAAACAGCCGTGTGTTGTAGCACCATGGATCAGTTGACACATGGTAGGCTACAGTCCATCTATGGCTAGCTTCACACAAGCTTTATACTTGGGACAGGATTACAACCCAACTTTCTTTCATCTGCCTCATGCCAACGGTCTTCTGAAACAGAGGCAGATTATCCCTCCACATCAACGTAGTCAATTAAAAATGATCAAAATTAACCACCTCCATCATCTGTTTTAGTCTACTACGCAACGGAATGGCAGCTTTCAAGAGATGACTTAAAATGTTTTCATTAGGTTTAACTTGGCTAGTGGCAAGAGAATAAACTGGATGGCGGAAGTCTGAACACAACATCTAAGAAAGCTTTACCCAAATTAGATTCCTAGGTTTTCAGCAAACTAAGGAAAATGTTTCTCATCTTTCAAGTGTATAAAAGAAAAGGTGGATTGTCCATAGTAACAATATTCTCATAGGTTGTAACAGGGAGAAACAAAAGCATCACAGATATACAAGACCAGGTCCAGAAAACTGCTTGAACGAGCGTTTAACTTGAGCTCTATTGTTCTAGCAGTAAACACCATTAAAAGCAGAATTTAAAGAGGTGCTTCAGCCAGGTTCCAAAAAATTAAAAGTCAGCAGCTACAAAAACTGTAGCTGTTGACTTTTAATAGACACTCACCTGTTTAGGGATCCAGCGCTGTCCTCACCAGGGCTAGTTCTTCTTTGGGTCCCCAGGTAGCTTCTGACTGTACATTGGCAAGCCGTGCTGCACCCTGTGAATGGTCCCGCAGCCTTCTGGGACGAGCCCCAGAATGTTGTGGGCAGGGTGCCAACTTCCACTCGTATGGTAGAGATGGGGAGAAGGAGGAAGAAAGGAATTTCCCTTTTGGGTAAAGTTCCACTTTAAACTTGGCAACTGGGGGCCTAGCTATGGGTGGACCACTAAAAATACACATCAAATGTTTTTTTTAAAAAAACAATTCTTAAACATATGTACCCTTTTGGGATCACCCTTCCACAGGGATGGACAAGTCCTAGGAGCCTGGTTGCCAATTTGTTCACAGGGATGGACAAGTCCTAGGAGCCTGGTCGCCAGTGTGTATTGGGGCCTGTGCCAACGGGCTTTGGGCTTGTACAGATGGCATCCATTTTGTAGTTGAAGACGCTTATGAGATTCAGAGTTCATCAACAGAAGCATTTGTCCTGCTTAAAGTGGGCTTTGCATTTATAGACTTAGGGGATTGCAAAGCCGATTTGAAGGAATAAAACTATCGACAAATACCTCAAAAAGTACAGATGGCACACAACTTTTTGGAGGCCTATGGAAGCCTCAAAGATAAGTTTATCTAATCTTTGTATGCACACAGATGACATACTGTCCTGCAGTGTTACAGAAATACCCATCAACTGTCACAAGGAAACTTCCTCTCTATCCTAAACATATTTCAATCCTCTTGTAGAAGCTTTTTTAGCCAGTAAGCGGCCATTTCAGCACAGAGGTTGGATACATTTAGGGATAAATGGCTGCCTCACCATCTGCCCCAACAGTATATAAAGCACTTTGAGTCCCCAGGGAGAAATGTAAATTAATGAAAACTTTGATGTTTAAGATATCTGGATCAGATGCACCGATGTAACAGCAGAGCACCCCCATTACACCCCTCACCTCAATCCAGAGATCTTACGACCCTGTGGATATTTTATCGTCATGAATACATTTTGTACCACAACGGATTTCGAAAGAAGCAGTCTGGCTCAGTAATATCTGAACAAGGAGTACCCTACCGTGGCAGGCTTACCTGTAGTCTAGCAGCGCTCTCTGGTGGTGAGAGAGTACAACAGCTTTAAATACAGATCTACAAAGTCCCCTTTTAAACACAGACAGACACGTTTTTTTTTTTTTTTTTTTCTGATGTTTTAATATCAGGAAGAGAGAAATTTTGATTCAGAAAGACACGGTGTTAGTATAGACCCTGAAAATGCTGCAGCAAGAGGGAAGAATGGTTCATTTGATTACGGTCGATGCAGCCAAGCGCCGGCTATTCTAGACCGGTAACCAAAACACACAGGTATGTAGTGGGGGTAACATGCAAGACGTACACATATCATGAGGCTATGATGTATAAAATGGAGGACAGGATGTGGCTGGGACACAAAAAAAAAAATGAAGGCTACCCCTCCCCTCAATCATCAAAACAACAAACGGGTTTCACTTCAAGACGGTGTTGTGTCATGTGACTGAATCCTGCTCAGGCGATTGGCTGTTTGACAGTGCAGACCCAGCTACCTAAGCCAAATACAGCTGTATAACTCGTGCTGCTTTCATATACTAATTAGTGGTGTAAAGAAGCAGTTTGTATCCTTCGCTGTTATCAAGAAATGACAGAGGGGAGCCTTTTGCCTATATCATGGGTGCTCAACCTGTGGCCCTCCAGCTGTTGCAGTACTACAAGTCCCATCATGCCTCTGCTTGTGGGAGTCATGCTTGTAATGGTTATCCTTGCAATGCCTCATGGGACTTATAGTTTTGCAACAGCTTGAGGGCCACAGGTTGAGCGTGCCTGGCCTATATCAACTCTTCTATGGTGGGCAGGAAAGGGACTGCTGGAGTATTATGAGTTGCAATGGTGGAACACAAACTTACTTTTCTAAGAGTTTGTTGGCATTCATGCTTTTGCAGGAACGTTTTTGCCTGGGTAACCAATATCCTTTTTGATGGCTACTGTATAAAAAAAATACAAGCATCCAAAACACAAGGAGCTAAAGGGGCTCTGTAAAGAAGATCTATACTGATTTAGAGGCCCTTAATAGAAGGCCACGGCTCAGGGCACATACTAAGCTCCAGACTTTCATCTACAATAATGCTGAATAAGTTCAACCTGACTTCAAGGACTACGAAAAGCATAGCTCCCAACTGTCCCCGATTTCAAGGGACTGTCCCTGATTTGGAACAAGGTCCCTCTTTCCTCCTCATTTTGATCTGATCTATATAGTTGTATATAAAATGCACTTTTTATCTCTCAAAAAAGTGTTTCCCAGTGCTAAACCTTTCATTCAATTTATAATTTTCTGCATTTGTGAATTTCAAAAGCCAATATAAAGGAATAGTAGTGGTAAAAAAAAAACGAATAATTTTTTTGTAGAATTGCCCTGTAAGAGGGCGTGGCAGGGGGAGTGTCCTATGCCTAAATACTTTTGCTAATAGGTGTCCCTCATTCCTATTGCAACACGCTGGGAGGTATGCGAAAGGGATCAACTGGTTGGAAATTATTCCCTACATCAAAATAGATATTTGCAAAAGCTACTCTTGGTTATGTGAACAGTACAGGAGGTAACCTGGAACAACATTTTCTACAGGAAAAGCAAGTAATTTAGTCCTCGCATTGCTATTGATCAATTGTAGGAGGACTGTTGACATAGCTGTGTTAATATTTGAATAAGGCTGAGCCTATAAGATTATATTAACTACTGTTAGGTGTCCTATTTTGGACTGTAGGGAAGGAGGCTTCTAGAACAGAACGTTGAAGGCTGATTTTTCTATGCTTCACATTGATATGGATAAACTCACACTAAATCGAGGCCAGTTTCTTTGGTTCTCTTCAACACAAGTGTCTTTCCTTGCATTTTCGGAACCCTGCTTTTCAAAGTTGCTTCTGGGTTTACTACTATAAGCAGAGGAGAAAAGGCTGGATCTAAGATTATAGATCCAGTTGGATGCATACATGTTGGCTTCATATGCCATTAAATCCTAACTGCATTACAAATCACTTTAATGAACCTCTACCCACATCGGTCCAGCATTATTAACCAACTATCCAAGCTCCCCAATCCCTTCAAGTGACCAAATAGCAAAATGTGGGTGCCACTAAAGTCCAGGCTAAAACAAAATGAATGTTGGCAGGAAGGGAGCTTGTCCAGGCTCCAAGTTGCAGCAATGTCAAGCCGCACATCAGATGGCAGACCCATATAGAGAAGTGAATTGCAGCCTCAGCCTGGGCTCCGACCAGGTCACGCCCCCATCTGACTGATCCATCCACATTCATAAAAGTCTGCCATCTGATGTGCGGCTTACGGATCTTCCTTTTCGACACTGATAGAACCCCCACCTAGGGGCCTCTCCCTAACAGCCTTCTCCGGCACTGTCCAAGCCTCCACATTAATTAACCTAGACCTAAAGGGATTGTAAACCCTCGTGTTTTTTCACCTTAATGCAGGGATCCTTAAACTACAGCCTTCCAGCTGTTGCGGAACTACACATCCCACGAGGCATTGTAAAACTTTGACATTCACAGACATGACTAGGCATGATGGGAATTGCAGTTCCTGAACAACTGGAAGGCCATAGTTTGAAGACTCCTGCCTTAATGCATCCTATGCATTAAGGTGAAAAAAACACCTGGCAGTCCTCTGCAGGAACCATAGGGTTCCAGAGAACCCTGGTTGAGAATGGCTGCTATGGATTCTAGAGCTATGACCCCATTCAAATCTACAGGGAGAAACAGTGCAGATATGACCAGTGTCAGAAAAGATTTCAGGCCTGAGGATGTAAACTCTGGAGAAGGTCACCACTGCTAGGGAGAGGGGTCTGGGTTAGATCAAGTTAGGGCCCTAGGGTGGATGGCCTGGGTTTTAGTTATAAAGTAAAACTCGTCCTTTAAGCTAGGACTTGGTGGACCAGACATTAAAGCGGGCAAACCAGTGGCAAAAGGAATTCCCTAAAACTAGGGTGTCTATCACAATTCAGCTCCTGGTCCTCTCTTGCATTGGGAAAGTCCTCATCTCTGTCTACTCCAGATAAGACCTCGGATCCTCCCAAAAGCTTGAGGCTAGTTTGGTCTGAATATGGAGAAGATACATTGTCACGTGTAGAGTAATTTAGTAACATTTTAATCTGATCAAAACTGCACTCGTCTAGAACAGAGGTCTCCAAACTGCGGCCCTTTGCTAGCCTTTAATCAGCTCTTGGGGTACTACACACCCCACTGACACTAACAGCGGGGCCCTGCTTCTTCCACTGACCCCAACAATGGGGCACTATTCCTCCCACAGACACCAACGATGGGGCACTATTCCTCCCACAGACACCAACGATGGGGCACTATTCCTCCCACAGACACCAATGATGGGGCACTATTCCTCCCACTAACGATTGGGCACTATTCCTCCCACTGACACAATGATGGGGCACTATTCCTCCCACTAATGATGGGGCACTACTCCTCCCACTGACACCAATGATGGCATTCTAATCCTCCCACTAATGCCAATGATATAGCACTACTACTCCTCCTACTGACCACCAAGCCTGAGGCCATGTTTATTCTCACTAATGCTGGGCCATTTTCCATCCCCACTGGCCACAATTCGGCCCCCCCTAAAGTCTGAAGGACAGTGAACTGGCCCTTTGTTTGAAATGTTTGGAGACCCCTGATCTAGAAGAACAAGCTGCGAAGATACACCACATGATATAGAATTAAATAGGGGTATCTGAATGTAGGTCAGTTACTTCTAACAAAGATTAGAAAGCAAGGTCTTCAATGCACAGCCAAGCCCATCGTAGGTCACAGAGCTTCCAGGAAACACCGGAACCAACAGAGTCAAGGAAATCTACATTGTCAAAGCAAGTGTCATGGACCAATGGTGGGGGACACAGGCTGCAGCCGATGCTCCAGTCTGATACAAGAACTGCGTTGTTGCCGTGAACACTCCAAATCAGATTAAAACTAGAAATTCTATGCTGTCGAAAGCCTTAGGGAAGCGGTGGTTGAGGCTCAGCACACAAAGTTCTTATTTCAGACACATTGATCATGAGGCCCAGCGTGTGACGTCACTGTTAACAAACGAGTTGCACATTTATGAATGAGGAGATTGGAAATACACAGCATAAATCCATAAACACTTACTGCTTGGTCTGCCAAAAAAAAACATATGCAGTTCTGTTCATCCAGTGTTGCGATTTAAACAACTCTGCCACAACAAGGTGGCATCACTCTATTTCCAGGTTAGTGGTTTCCTCTCCTCCACCTTGCTCACTGGACAATGAACCAGCATCATTGCTGGTGCTCAGCGAGCAAAAGGGGTGACCAAGGAAGTAGCAGTTTGATCGTCCTAGCAGTGCTGTTTGGCCTGGGTGTGCGAACCACTCAAGCGGCTGAACAGAATTACAGCTGTGTATTTAGACATTTCCTCAGAATTATGCTTTCTAGTGGGTTTCAAACAAAGACCACTTTAAAGGAAACCCCCATCATAAAAATATGATCTTTAATAAATTGAATTGCAGCAACCCTTAGCAACTGGATAGCGTCTCTCTGGTTGCTACAGGTATCTGCACCTCATTATTCCCCATCTTATTAAAAGGTCAGTTCACCCAAAACAGATATTTCAGGCTTTTGGCAGAGGCCAGAGAGCCGCACCGGTTTGGGGACCCAAAGAGACTTTTGTACTTGAATAATACCGTCAGCACTACGAGGGGGCCCCGCTGAGCACACCCCCAAAATGGCAGGGAACACCCAGAATTCTGGGGTAAGTGGGAACTAAACCCAAAGCCTGAGTCAGCAGTTGACTTGTGACTTGTATACCAGACTCCTTTTAGGCCAAAATATGGCTTGTGAGTGGACAGTTTAGCCCAGAGAATCTTCTGATGGGAAGATCACAAGACATCTTTTTTTGGCTAGAAATTGCACCTGTCACATATTTAGCTTGACGAAAAAAATTCTTGAAAGTGTTGGTTTATATTTTTATAAGAAACATTTACAGTGCAGCTGAGGGGCCCCAGTAGTTTTTAAATCATGGTGTATTGTAGATAAATGGAGATGCTTTTAAATTGGATACCTGAAGATCACGCATGGATTCTGCAAAGGCTGCCCAAAACGTAGCGATCTGTGCCGTCCTGCATATAAACTAGGATGGATAGCTGAGTGCGTCCCCATCAGAGAAAGGTAAACTCTCTTGTCCACATACCCGCACATGCACAGCGCACTCCCTTGTTCGCAAACCCGCACATGCACAGTGCACGCTTCCTTGTTCACAAATCCGGACATGTACAGCGCATACTCCCTTGTTTACAAATCCACATCTGCGCAGTGCATACTTCCTTATCCACAAATATGGACAGTGCACACTCCCTTGTACACAAACCCGCACAAGCACAGTGCACGCTTCCTTGTTCACAAACCCGCACATGCACAGCGTGCACTCCCTTGTCCACAAACCCGCACATGCACAGCGCACACTCCCTTGTCCACAAACCCGCACATGCACAGTGCACGCTTCCTTGTTCACAAATCCGGACATGTACAGCGCATACTCCCTTGTTCACAAATCCACATCTGCGCAGTGCATACTTCCTTATCCACAATTATGCACAGTGCACACTCCGTTGTACACAAACCCGCAAATGCACAGCGCGCACTCCCTTGTCCACAAACCCGCACATACACAGTGCACGCTTCCTTGTTCACAAACCCGCACATGCACAGTGCGCACTCCCTTGTCCACAAACCCACACATGCACAGTGCACGCTTCCTTGTTCACAAACCAGCACATGCACAGCGTGCACTCCTTTGTTCACAAATCCACATCTGCGCAGTGCATACCCCCTTATCCACAAATCTGTACATGCACAGTGCACACTCCCTTGTCCACAAATCAGCACTGTACAGCGCACGCTCCCTTGTCCATAAACCTGCACATGCACAGTGCGCACTCCCTTGTTCACAAATCTGCATATGCACAGTGCATGCTCCCTTGTCCACAAATCCACAATGCGCACTCCCTTGTCCACAGATCCACACAGTGTGCACTCCCTTGTTCACAAATCCACATATACACAGTGTGCACTCCCTTGTTCACAAATCCACACATGCGCAGTGCACACTCCCCTGTCCACAAATCTGCATATGCGCAGTGCACACTGCTTAGTCCTCAAATCTGCACATGCACAGAGCACATTGCCTTGTCCACAATTATGCACTCCCTCCCCCTGCCACAGCAGTGCTAAAAGCAGAGGGAGCTAAGGGTCTTGGGTTGAGGGAGGGAGCACTGCTTATGTGCGGATTTGTGGACAAGTTAGTGCACACTATGCATGCGCTGATTTGTGGACGATGGAGAAGTGCTCCTTGCTGTGATGATGGGGGTGCACTCAACCAACAATCTTAGCCAATATGTAGGACAGCATGGATCACTCAGAATGATAACTTTCTGGCTCTGCGACAGATGTGCTTGGTCTACAGGTATGTAATCTAAAAGAAGCTGAATTTAGCTACAAAGCATTGAAATCTACTGGGGCCCCTTGAGTGCAGCTGTAAACTTTATTATAAAGGTAAACTAACCCAAACCTCTTTAACTGACCTGTACAACTACTGTACTAACAATTCCCCACCTGATCCTTTTAATTCCAGACACTATTCAGTTCACATTGACGAAAATGTACATTTTTAATACACTTTCAAAATAACAGATTACCCTCTGCCAGCATTTACCAAGCCAAAAGCATTGCTGCACAACTGCGGTTATATCCTCTCTGGCAAATACATGGTTACATAAATAGATAATTTGCATTCACCAATCTGTGTAATGTATTCTGCTTTGTAGCTCAAGAATGTGCTTAAAAAAAAAATAAAATAAAAATTGGGTGTGGGGTGGGGGTTACCTTTAAAACTGCTGGAGGGCAGGGGGGGGGGTTACCTTCAAACTGCAAAATAAAACCGGCAACAAAAACAGACAAATCGGAAGCAGATATGGTTTAAATGACATTGATTATTAAATTCTGGAGGTGCCCAGGAACACAGCACAAACGGCTTATTCATTACATTTCACAGGTTGTCACACTAGTTATATAGTGAGGTGGGGGGCGGAGCCGGGACCCACCCCTACAGTGGCTGCAAAGGAAATTTTCTCTTGTCAAGGATTATTTGAAGTCTGCCTTCAAATTTGGGGTCAGTTTGACAAACTAATATTTTTTTTTTATTCCTCAGGACAAATAGCAGATATTTGGGTCGGGAGGAGGGGGGGGGGGATTGGGAAAGAAGAGTAATAGTACACTTATAATCTACAGGTGTATAATGATACAAGAAAGACAGGCGGACTGGCCAAAAACAAAGAAAGATAAATGAAAAAAAAAAATGAAATTATTTTAGGAGTGGAGGTTATGTTGTAGCCTGCGTTAGAAGATACAGATACTGAAAAGCGTCATTTCAGTCCCAGGCCTACAGGCTGCACCACAAAATGTCTATTTCAGTTTTTTTTTTTTTTTATTGTTTAAATCACCTCTGAAAGTTACTCTTTTTTTTGTTTTTTTGTTTTTTTTTGTCTTTTAAGATCAGTTCTATTCAGAAAGGTGAAGCCGTGTCCTTAGGGTTTGCTTCGAGTCTGGCGATCCTGCAAAGAGATTAAAAACAAAGTAAGATTTGGTTATCGCTGACAAATAAATGTACGATGAGACAAAAGGAACGTGTTTCATTGCAAACCTTCTTTTTTTTTTTTTTTTTTTTAAAGTGGACCCAGCACTCAAATGAAAGTAAACTTTTCCCCCTGCGGAGAATCAATGTTCCCTTTAACCACTTCCTGCCCAGCCCTGGCATCCTTTAAACCAGGGATATCCAAACTACGGCCCTCCAGCTGTTGCAGAACTACACGTCCCATGAGGCATTGTAAAACTGACATTCACAGACATGACGGGAATTGTAGTTCCTGAACAACTGGAGGGCCGTAGTTGGGAGACCCCTGCTTTCAACCACGGGTGCTCAACCTGTGGCCCTCCAGCTGTTGCGGAACTACAATTCACATCATGCCTCTGCCTTTGGGCATCATTGTCGTTTAACCACTTGTTGACTGGGCTATAGCCGAATGACCGAGCCACTGAACATCGCTGATCGCTCAGTTCTCACAGATCCCCGAGCGGAGAGCTGCTGCCTGTCAGTCAGCGTCTCTCCTCTCTGCTTCTCCACGCTCACTGGAGCGCTGAGCTGTGGAGGGATGGGGAGAGGCGGTTTCAGCGGCTCGCTGAGACTGCCATCAATTAAGGTAGCTGGAGAATCCAGACTTGGGAAGTCGGGATGACACGGTGCCTCGACTGATGGCAGTGACGTCAGCGGAGAGTGGAATTCAGACCGCTCTCCGCTGAAAACGGGTCACAGGAGTGTAAAACCAATTGCACTCCTGTGACCCATAGGAGAAGCCCAGCCTAAAAAGCTCAGGCTGGACATCTCCTTTAAGGTAAAGGGCCAATCAGCAGCTCTATACCACGTGATCGGCTGTGTCCAATCATAGCTGATCACAGAGGTAAACAGATGTCGGTTATCGGCACTCCTTTCCTCATGCTAAAATCATGAGGATCGGAGAAGAGAGGCGATAACTGGCTTCTCTAAAAGGGACATCTAAACTGATAATCAAGGCACTGATTATCAGTGCAGTCCCAACAGTGCCATCAATCTGTGCCCAACAGTGCTGTCAATAAGTGCCCATCAGTGCAGCCTCATAAGTGCACATTAGTGAAAGAGAAAAATTAACTGTTTGCAAAATTTTATAATAAACTATGAAAACTTTTTTTTCATTTATTTAGCAAAAAAAAAAAAAACCATAGCATTGATTAATTACCACCAAAAGAAAGCTCTATTTGAGTGAAGGAAAAAAATGATAAAAAATTTTTATATGGGTACTGTGTTGCATGACCGTACAATTGTCATTCAAAGTGCAACTGTGCTGAAAGCTGAAAAGATGTTGCTGTACATATATGTGTTACGTGACTGGCAAAGGTTAAAGCTCAAACTCCCCAGCAGTAACTGCCTGAAAATATTCAGCACTCTTGTGTATGAAGGAGACCTTAAGACTCCCTTTACCCTCGTGTGCAAACTCAGGTGCTTGGTGACGAACCCCACTCTGCCGCATGGGGGTGAGTGGGGAGATCCTGTTCCTGTGTACTCTTACATAGGACCTTCATTCCTCACCCCTGGTGATTGAATGGGGGAGCTAAGGAACGTTATGCGAGGCTGTGGAGGGGGGCATTAAAGGGGAAGTCATTACTTTGTCCAGCACACGTTCAACTTAAACCCATTTTAGGGATCAGGGAGGGCAGAGTAGGAGTCAGAAGCAGCCATAAACCTACTGAACAGCAACACTGCAGTTGCCTTGACCTTTTATAGATGTAAAGCCTAACTGGATAACACTTTAGCTTGCTAAAGCACTGAGTATCTTACCTTGTTGCCGGAAGTTGTACGTATATATATGGCAGCACAGTGGTCGGCTTTAACAGGGTGCGCCCATCTGGTGTTTGTTATGTTCATGCCCCCAGTACTGTGACCAAGCTTTCACCAACAGCTCCCAATCACAGTTTATATTTTGGAGACGGTACAGCGGGCTCCCAATCACCTGACCACCCTGACTGTCAATTACAGTGATCACATGATCAGGAGCCCACCTGCTGGCCTCCTGCATAAAGAACTGCTTAAAGCTGAGTTCCGCCTGGGTAAAAAAAAAAAAAAATAATAATTAAAAGTCAGCAACTACAAATACTGTAGCTGCTGACTTTTAATATAAGGATACTTACCTGTCCTGGGAGCCCACGATGTCGGCACCCGAAGCCAACCCGTCCCTCGGCTCCGGGTGCAGGCCCCGGCATCATTGCTAAGGGAAACAGGAAGTGAAGCCTTAGGGCTTCACAGCCCGTTACCTACTGCGCGTGCACGATCTGAATGGTCCCTGCTGTCTTCTGGGACCTGTGTCTCTCCCGGAAGGAGGGGGGCCAGACATTACGTAGCTCGCCGCACAATGTGCAATGATCTTTCCCTGCAAGTGGGAGCAGATACCTAGATTTGACAGATATCTGCCCCCCCCCCCCTGAAAGGTGCCAAATGTGGAGGGGGGGGGGGGGGGGGGATCTGATCAGCAGAAGTTCCATTTTTGGGTGGAACTCCTCTTCAAAAGGCCATAAGGTGCCAGTAGCAGAAAGTCAATCGACTGCTTTATTTTTTAGATAAAATGGCCCTTTCTACTTTCTTTCATGTCATTATTTTAATAATTATTTTCTGATCTCCAGCAGCCTGTGCCTACATGCACTCCAAGGATGGCTGCCAACAGTCCTCACACTACACAAGACCAAGGCGGTGAACTGTGCCCAGTGTGGGTACACCCCAATGAAAGCTGGAGATCTAAAAATACTAAAAAGGATTTTTAAAAATGAAAGTGGAATTTCAACCTCAACCTAACTAGTCTTAAAAATGTCCTAACACCTATTCTCACTAACCTGTATTATAAAAATGTATATACGTGATCTCCTGTGTCAACCAGTAGCAACTGCAGGGGAGAAGAGAGAGCGCTCAACAGCAGCTGGGAGTGGTGACGTTACCCATAGACTCCTTTGTCCCCTCCGTCGTTGGCGTTCCTTTATCCCCTTTGCCGCTGACTGACACAGGGAAGCCAGATCATGCGACTGGTCTGGAGGAGACTGAAAACTTGAGTTTACATTGGTTTTAGTTTGGACACAGATATGTTTATTCTGATTGTAATCACTTACTTACCCTCCTTATCCACTTGCCTACTGGCCACTTTTACCCCCTTCCTGTCCAGGCCAATTTTCAGCTTTCAGCGCTTTTGCAGTTTGAATGAAAATTGTGCAGTCATGCAACACTGTACCCAAACTACATTTTTATAAGACACAGAGATTTCTTTAGGTGGTATCTAATCACCACTGGGTTTTTTACTTTTTGCTAAATGAAAAAAGAGAGTAAAAAATAAAAAATAAAGTTTCTGTTATCAATTTTTCTCACTGATGTCCGCTAATGAGGCTGCATTGACGGGCACTGATGAGGAGGCACTAATATGCAGCACTGATGGGAACCGATTGGCATCATTGACAATTAGGGCACTGTGAAAAAATGCCGCTGATGGGCACTCCTCTCCTAATGCGCTGTCAGCGCGAGGAGAGGAATGCCTATAACCGGCATTTCCTTGTTTACATGTGATTGCTGATCCCATAGGTAAAGAGCCTCATGATTGGCTCTTTACCGGGATCAGTGGTGCGCTGTGTCCCAGAGACAGAGCGCACCAACAATCGGCGCGCGAGCGCAGCAAGAGTGGGAAGAGGTCCTGTGACGTCCTCCCAGAACGAGTGAGCTCCCATCCGCCCGTCATTTGACAATACGGTTGGCGGGAAGCTGTTAAAAGAAGTAGGGCCAAAGCAATTTTGCCTATACTTCTCCTGGGGATCACAGGAGTGCAGTTTGTTCGGCACTCCTGTGACCCGTATTCAGCCGACAGTGGGCTAAAGTCAGTTGTCATTACTCAGTCAGGTCCAGGCATTGGATCGATTCTGACATTACAGTCGTGATCCACCCAGATGCCTAAAAAGGCAGTTGGCTCACCCTCTCAGCGAGACGCTGGAAGACTGAGGCAGCTTCTCCCGCCCCCTGCGCAGCCCAGTGCTCCAGTGAGAGAGCTGGAGGGGAAAGCAGAGATGGTGATTGACAATATTGGCTCTCTGCTCAGAGCAGAGGGCAGAACTGAGTGATCAGCGGTGTTTGATTGCTCAGTTCTCAAGGCAGAGCAGCAGGGGACAGATGCAGCCTTGGATTGATGCTGCACCCACCTAGGTGAATATAAAAAGGGTTTTTTTATTTTTTATTTCCAACCCCAAATTTCTCTTTTAATGGGTAAATCTCTTACAAACCTGGGCAATTCTCAAAGCACAAAGTAACAGGAGTCTCCAAGTCACCAACATGAAGTTTACAACAGGTGAAGTGGAATCACATCTCTACCAACACCAGAGAATCAGCCCGGATAATATTTCCATAAGGTGATCAGATTTCCCTTCTGACAGGTTTTATTTATTTCCATAGAATTAGATCATTGACAGGTAACCCTCTTGCTGGACAGGTGTGACAACTTCTGCATATGAGATTAATTGGAACTCCTCTAGAGAAACCGCTTGGCTTTTCTTGGTGCTCTAAAGCACATCTAGGAAGCCTTTGAAAACAAACTGGTCATAAACCTGGGCGATATGGACTAAGGAACTCTATAGAGCCCACAGTATGTGGACATCTGACCATCACACCTATAGGATCTGATGGACATCCCATTCGAACATCACAGCCATTAATAGCGAGCAGTCGCGTCCGCCACCCCTCCCTCTGCTTCGTTGGACACCTCATTCCTGACCCATGGTCATTAATATGAAGTTTGCATGTGTCAATAAATAACCTCCATTTATCTGGGAAGGCCTTCCACAAGATTTCGAAATGTGTCTGAGAATTTGTGCCCATTCAGCCAAAAAAGGAAAATGTGAGGTCGGATACTAATGCTGTAGAAGATAGACCTGGCTCACATTGGTGTTCTAATTCAGTTCAAAGATGTTCATGAGGTCAGGGCAACTCAAGTTCCTTCCCACCAAAACATGTCCTCATGGAGCTGCCTTTGTACGCAGGAGTACAGTCATACAGGAACAGAAAAGGGCTTTCACCAAACCATTATCACAAGGTTGGTGTCTTTGTATGCTTTAGCATTATCAGTACTGTTCACTAGAAGCACCTGAACTCATTATAATGGGGGGGTCCAAATTCTTTTGATGAATAAGGCACAAGACTTTATTGAAAACCAGATGACCACTAGATCCACATATACAGGCAAATGCTAAACCCTAACCTGATGAGGCTCCCAATCCTGGGCCTCACCCCTAAATGGTCTTTCAAAGCAGAACTACAACCCCTCACCCTTTACAGCAGCATTCTCCAAACTGTGGCCCTTTGCCTTCCTTTATTCGGCCCCTGGGGCACCATTCCTCCCTCCGACACCAACAATGGGGCACAAGCCCTCCCACCGACACCAAACGATGGGGCATAAGCCCTCCCACCGACACCAAACAATGGGGCACAAGCCCTCCCACCGACACCAACAATGGGGCACAAGCCCTCCCACCCACACCAACGATGGGGCACAAGCCCTCCCATCGACATCAACGATTGGGCACAAGCCCTCCCACCGACACCAACGATGGGGCATAGTTTACTCCCAGTGGATGCCAGGACATTCTCTACTCCCACTGGCTCTAGTACGGCCCCCTAAAGTCTGAAGGACAGTAAACTAGCTCTTTGTTTAGAAAGTTTAGAGACCCCTGCTTTACAGCCGAAGTAGCTGCCATCTTGGACTCTGTTTCATCTTCAGTTGCCATGGTGCTGCAGACGATTAGGTATGACACCCACCTTGTGATAGCTTGACAGTTCGGCTGAGAGCACAAGCAACTGCAAGTTATGCATTGAATGTTGTTTTTAGGAAACCGTTAAATGGATGGGTTTAGTTTGGCTTTAATAAGATTAACAAGGAGATGGGAAGGGGCAGAACACAACAGCTTCTACAGGAAAGTAGATATTTGCTCATAACCTGAGCTGCCCTGTAGCTCAGATCTGCTGATCATCTAATGCCGTGTACACACGGGCGGACTTTTCGGCATCAAAGGTTAGACGGTCTTTCTGATGGACTTTTGAAGGACTTCCAAAGGAACAGACTTGCCTACACACAATCACACCAAAGTCTGACGGATTCGTACGTGATGACGTACGACCGGACTAAAATAAGGAAGTTGATAGCCAGTAGCCAATAGCTGCCCTAGCGTTGGTTTTCGTCTGTCGGACTAGCATACAGACGAGCGGATTTTTCGCTTGGACTCGAGTCCGTCGGAAAGATTTGAAACATGTTTCAAATCTAAAGTCCGTCAGATTTTCGTCCGAAAAAGTCTGCTGCAGGTCCGATGAAGCCCGTCGGACCAGTCCGGTCCAAAAGTCCATCCGTGTGTACACGGCATTAGAAAGAGCTTTTCAATAAAAGGTAGACCCTGCTTCAGTATTTTGTCATGACCCCATGTTCCTTCTGAACTGATGAAAGAGCTGAATGGACAAATCGTTCCCATGATGTCACAACCTGTAAAAAGGCCAACAAATGCAAAGCAGAATGTTTTACCTTCCAAACCTTCTTCTCCCTCTCGTTTGCTAGCAGTTCCTGTCTCGGATGCCACTGCCAGTCTATGCAAATGAAAAAGGGATAAGAACAATTGAGCAGAGAGAACATAGACAGCCCCTTCAGGAAGAGGTCAATGAATGAAAACAGCGGCACAGTAAAGGAATGTGAAGACATGTGGTCTGACATCAATGGAGGAGATTTAAAGTAATTTTTTTAAAATTTGGTCTTTTTTTTTTGTTTAGAACGGAAAAATAAATAAATAAAACACAGTATTATCAAATACCACCAAAAGAAAACTATTTGTGGGAAAAGATGACAAATTTTATTTGGGTACAGCGTCGCACGACCGCGCAATTATCAGGTAAAGTAACTCCCTGGTCATGAAGGGTTGGGGGGGGGGTAATCTTCCGGCGGTTACGTGGTTAAAGAGAAAACCTGGGAAACTGCACAAGATGAGCTACACAGAGGTTTTTATACTTTCCCAGATATACCCTTTAAGCTGCTCAAACCACAGATGGGCCACACAGAAAACCCAAACCCCTTGGGGCAACAGCAGGACAATTGGATCCCCCCCCCCCCCAATTTCCCAGCCACCACCAATTAAGTACTGGCAGCAAAGCTGTGATAACCAACTGTGTACAAGCTGGTTTAGATGAAAATTTCCCCTCCCCTACATAAAAGGAGACAGGAGAGTGATTTCCTTTTGTACTCCACACCATAACTACAGTCACTGCCAACTGCCGCTGGCTTCTGGCTTCTGTGAAAGCAGGACATTTGAAATATGTCCCAGTAGATGTATTGCACCCTTACCCCTCCATAAATACTTACCTGAAGTACTTTCTAGATCCAGCGCCGGGCCCGACTGCAGCAGTGCTGGTCTCTGCTCCTCTCACAGGACATACAGGCAGCAACTGGAGCCATTGGCTGTCAATCAAATACTGGTGGGTGGGAGGGGCCGAGCCACACTGTTTATGGACGCACACATAGCGTGGCTCGGGAGTGAGACCACAGGTGTGCCCCCATAGCAAGCAGCTTTCTATGGGTGCACACAAAGAAGAGGAGGAGCCAAAGCACCAGCAGGGGGACCCCAGAAGAGGAGGTTACTAAAACGTCTTGCTATGGGGACAAAGAAAAAGGGGGACCCAAGAGGAGGAAGATTGGGGCTGCCCCGTGCAATACCTCTGCACAGAGCAGATAACATTTTTTTTTTGTTAAATCGCAAAGAGAATTGATTTTAGTAACCCTAAGCTTTTTATCACTTTAATGAACACAGGTTGTCACTTGCTTAGCACCGGCTCCATTCAGAAAACACTTTGCATTCTTTCAATGAATGCAAAGCGTTCACCGTTTGGATGAGGTGCAGATCCTGTAGCCACTGTGCGACCTTCTGTGTTCACTAGCAGCTGCTTGGCACAGGATACAAGAAGCCAGCAGCAATCACTGTAGTGGTGGTACAAATTGATTTCCATCTTCCAGAGAGACCCCAGAGCAGTGATGGTGAACCTTGGCACTGCAGATGTTTTGGAACTACATTTCCCATAATGCTCACACACTCTGCAGTGTAGTTGAGCATCATGGGAAATGTAGTTCCAAAACATCTGGGGTGCCAAGGTTCACCATCACTGCCCTAGAGAATAAAATGGCGGTCGTTGCACTATTTTATGTCACATGGTATTTGCACAGCAGTCTTTTAAATGCATTTTTTTTGGAAAAAACACACTTTAATAAATAATTTAAAAAAAAAACAGTAAAGTTAACCCGATTTGTTTGTATAACGTGAAAGATGATGTTATGTCGAGTAAATAGATACCCAACATGTCACGCTCTAAAATTGCGCGTGCTCGAGGAATGGTGACTTCATAGGTGACGCTTTAAAAGCCTTTGCAGGTTACCAGTTTAGAGTTGGAGAAGGATCTGGTGCTAGAATTACTGCTTTTGCTCTGATGGTCACGGGGATGCCCCACATGTGTGGTGCGATCACGGTTAACATATGCGTCCGGGGACCGACGTTTGCGTTCGCCATTACATGTCAGCACGGGGTGACGGGGGCGCTTTAAACAAAAAAATATTTTGATTTATTTATTTATTTTTTTACAAAAAAAACTTTTGATCACTTTTATTGCAGTCAAAAGGAAAGTAAACATCCTTTTTAGGGCAATAGCAATGACAGTTACCCTTTATGGAGAGATGGGGGGGGGGGGGGGGGAGTGGTCTATTAGATCCCCCATCTCTACTTTGGGTCCAGTGCAGCCGATCAGACACTATGCAGCCAGTAAACAAAGAGCCGGACCCGGAAGTGACGTCACAACATAGTCAACGCTTGCTGGTTCTGAGGTCACACAGTGGGAGGAACAGCTTCAGTTGCTCTCACTGTGAGGCTGGACATGGATGCTGCCGGTGACATCGCTCCTGGGCTTCCGGTAATGGCGGCGGTGGGACCCCCTTGCGCCACCTGTAAAAAGTATTCCAGTGGCTGCCCAGCCGCTCGGGAAAATTTTTACATGAAGCAGAGTCGCCAGCTGAAAAAAAAATGGTTGTAGTCTCAACCATAAGCCTGTTACAACCACCTCCCTACCAGGACGTATAAGGCTGGCCATACATTGGGTCGAATTTCCAAAGAATTTTCTTTTGAAAATCCTATCTAAGAATTTTCATTCGTATTTCGCACCATTAGTGGGCTGCAGCAACAGACAATTTTTGCGCAGCAATCAAATTTGAGTAATCGTGCGAGAAATGTAAAGTCGAAAAAGAAATGCGCTTGTGCAAGAAAAGAAAATTCCCGGAAAGAAAAGAAGACGATTCTCGGCCACGAAAAATTCTTTTCTGTAGCAACATGAGGTGAAATTGAAGACTTGGTTGGCCGAATTTCGAAATCAATGGTGGCGCCATCGGATCACAAAACGCACAAGTTTTTTGAATTTCAAAAGAAAATTCTTTCGAAATCCAACCCATGTATGGCCAGCCTAACAGTGCCTTGAAAAAGTATTCATACCTCTTGAAATTTTCCACATTTTGTCATGTTACAATCAAAACCGTAAACGTATTTTATTGGAATTTTATGTGATAGACCAACACAAAGTGGTACATAATTGTGAAGTGGAAGGGAAATGATAAATGGTTTTTCAAAATGTTTTAAAAATAAATATCTGAAAAGTGTGACGTGCATTTGTATTTAGCCCCCTAAACCCTGATACCCCTAAGATCTAGTGGAACTATTTGCCTTCAGAAGTCACCTAATTAGTAAATAGAGCCCACCTGTGTGTAATTTAATCTCAGTATTAATACAGCTGTCCTGCAAAGCCCTCAGAGGTTTGTTAGAGAACCTTAGTGAACAGCATCATGAAGGCCAAGGAACACACCAGACTTGCTGTGAAGTTTAAAAGGAGAAGTATAGCCAAATCTCGTTTGGCTGTACTTCTATGGATCACAGGAGTCCAATTCGTTCTGCACTCCTGTGACCCTTTTTAGCAGAGAGTGGGCAGAAGTCCGCTCTCTGTGGACATCACAGAAATCATCTCAGCCTCTCAGCGAGCCACTAAGAGCCTGAACAGCCGCTCCCCGCCCCTCCACAGCTCAGTGCTCCTGTGAGCGAGGAGGAGAGATGAGAGCTGCTGATTGACAGTCAGCAGCTCAGGGAGCTGTGAGAACCGAGCCATCAGTGGTGTTCAATCACTCGGTTCTCAGTGCAGAGGCACCAAGGCGCCGATGCTGCATTCACCTAGGTAAGTATGAAACTGAAAAAGAAATCCCTTACTTCTCTTTTAAAGCAGGGTTAGGTTATAAAAGAATATCCCAAGTTTTGAACATCTCACAGAGCACTGTTCAATCCATCATCCGAAAATGTAAAGAGTATGGCACAACTGCAAACCTACCAAGACATGGCCGTCCACCTAAACTGACAGTCCGGGCAAAGAGAGCATTCATCAGAGAAGCAGCCAAGAGGCCCATGGTAACTCTGGAGGAGCTGCAGAGATCCACAGCTCAGGTGGGAGAATCTGTCCACAGGACAACTATTAGTCGTGCTCTCCACTAATCTGACCTTTATGGAAGAGTGGCAAGAAGAAAACCATTGTTGAAAGAAAGCCATAAGAAGTCCCATTTGCAGTTTGTGAGAAGCCATGTGGGGGACACAGCAAACATGTGGAAGAAGGTGATCTGGTCAGATGAGACCAAAATTTAAATTTGGCCTTAAAGCAAAGCGCTATATTTGGTGGAAAATCAACACTGCACAAAACCCTGAACCCACCATCCACACTGTGAAACATGGTGGTGTCAGCATCATGTTGTGGGGATGCTGTTCTTCAGCAGGGACAGGGAAGCTGGTCAGAGTTGATGGAAGATGGATGGAGCCAAATACAGGGAAATCTTAGAAGAAAACCTGTTAGAGTCTGCAAAAGACTTGAGACTGGGGCGGAGGTTCATCTTCCAGCAGGACAATGACCCTAAACATACAGCCAGAGCTACAATGGAATGGTTTAGATCAAAGCATATTCATGTGTTAGAATGGCCCAGTCAAAGTCCAGACCTAAATCCAATTGAGAATCTGTGGCAAGACTTGAAAATTGCTGTTCACAGACGCTCTCCATCCAATCTGACAGAGCTTGAGATATTTAGCAAAGGAGAATGGGCAAAAATGTCCCTCTCTAGATGTGCAAAGCTGGTAGAGACATCCCCAAAAAGACTTGCAGCTGTAATTGCAGTGAAAGGGGGTTCTACAAAGTATTGACTCAGGGGGGCTGAATACAAATGTACCCCACACTTTTCACATATTTATTTGTAAAACATTTTTGAAAACCATTTATCATTTTCCTTCCACTTCACAATTATGTGCCACTTTGCGTTGGTCTATCACATAAAATCCCAATAAAATACATTTACGGTTTTGGTTGTAACATGACAAAATGCGGAAAATTTCAAGGGGTGTGAATTCTTTTTCAAGGCACTGTATATATAGTGGCCGGTAGAGAGGTGGGTCAACGTGACATTTAATGTCCCTTTAAATAGGTTCTTTGGGCCAAGATGTCCTTAACTATTTACTGCACTAACAGGTGTGCCTGTGCCTTGGGTGTGCTCTATAAATTGCTCAGAGCCTCAGCTCCGCACAGTATACAGCGCTGGGTTCTGGCAGCGGGATGGGAACTTTCTTTCCCATACCCGGAACAAAATTGAGTTGGGTTTAGCCATTCACCGAAGCTTTGTATACTATGAAAAGAAGGAGATCATGACATCTGCCCGCCTCTCCACCTCAGCCAATCAGAGGAAGCTTTGTATTCAATCAGCGCCTGTTCCTGGAGCGGGACAGGAAGTTCCCATCCCACGGCCAGAACACAGCGCTGTATACTGTATATAGCGGAGGTTACATACAATTAACCACTTCAGCTCCGGAAGATTTAGCCCCCTTCATGACCAGGTCATTTTTTGCAATATGGCACTGCCTCGATTTAACTGACCATTGAGCAGTCGTGCGATGCTGTACTCAAATAAAATGCATGTCCTTTTTCCCCACAAATAGAGCTTTCATTTGGTGGTATTTGATCATCTCTGCGGTTTTTTTTTTTTTGCGCTATAAACAAAAAAAAAAATTTTGAAAAAAAAAAAAATATTTTTTTTACTTTCTGCTATACAACACATCCAAAAAAATAATAAAAAATGAAATTTCTTCAATTTAAGCCACTATGTATTCTGCTACATAATTTTGGTTAAAAAAATCCCAATAAGCGTATATTGATTGTTTGCACAAAAGGTATAGCGTCTATAAACTACGGGATAGATTTATGGAATTTTTATTTTACTAGTAATGGCAGAGATCAGCGACTTATAACAGGACTGTGATATTGCGGTGGACAAAGTGGATGCTAATTGATGCTAATTTGGGGACCAGTGACGCGAATATAGTGATCAGTGCTAAAGAAAAATATGCACTGTCACTGTACAATAAAACTTGCACAATATGCAATGACACTGGCTGGGAAGGGGTTAACATCAGGGGGTGATCAAAGGGTTAACAGTGTGCCTAGCCAGTGTTTATGTGTACTGTGGGAGGTGCCTTTACTAGGCCAGGAACACAGGATCCATGTCTCCACTCCTGACAGAGCTGTGATCTGGCAGATCCCCATTCTGCATGGTGTCCTAAACGAATCTGCCGGTGCAGGCGGACACCGGGTCCGCGGGACCCCCTGTGTACAACCACAGCGGGAGCGAGCTTCCGGCGGCGTGCACTTACACCCGATACCTGGAAATGCGGGTCGGCAACTGGTTAATACAGAATGCCCTGCAAGCACACCTCTTAGTGCAGTCAATAGTTTGCTTGGCCCAGGTTAGCCCAAACTATTTAAAAATGGCCAATAAATGTGGCGTTAGACTTTAGTGATCACCTGGTAGAGGACAAAAGATCAGCATTTACTCCGGTTATCTACTGAATAAAAAAAATGGTTAAATGCAGCACAGATCCATCCTATTAGCGCTCAGTGGTCTCCTGTACCGTGTGCCAATCAGGGATGAGACAGCAGGACACAGAGTGGTCAATACAAGACGGGTAACCTAGCAAGAGCAAAATGAACCTACTTAGTTTCCAGTCCGCAGGCCAGTACAGGCATAAAGTCATTGATCTGGTGATCTGGGGGGGGGACACTAGTGCTTGTGATCTGGGGGGGGGGGACACTAGTTCTGGTGATCTGGGGTGGGGACAATAGTTCTGGTGATCTGAAGGGGGGGCACTAGTTCTGGTGATCTGAGGGGACGACGACACTAGTTCTGGTGATGGGGGGGGCACTAGTTCCAGTGATCGGGGGGGGGGGGGGGGGACACTAGTTCTGGGGTGATCTGGGGGGGACACTAGTTCTGGTGATCTGGGGTGGCGACAATAGTTCTGGTGATCTGAGGGGGGACACTAGTTCTGGTGATCCGGGGGGGGGGGGGGACACTAGTTCTGGTGATCTGGGGGGGACACTAGTTCTGGGGAGGGACACTAGTTCTGGGGATCTGGGGAGGGACACTAGTTCTGGGGATCTGGGGGGGACACTAGTTCTGGGGGGGGGGGGACACTAGTTCTGGTGATCTGGGGGGGGGGGGGACTCTAGTTCTGGTGACCGGGGGAGGACTCTAGTTCTGGTGATCTGGGGGGGGCTCTAGTTCTGGTGATCTGGGGGGGGCTCTAGTTCTGGTGATCTGGGGGGGGGGGACTCTAGTTCTGGTGATCTGGGGGGGGCTCTAGTTCTGGTGATCTGGGGGGGGACACCAGTTCTGGTGATTTGGGGGGGGGGACTAGTTCTGGTGATTTGGGGGGGAACACTAGTTCTGGTTATCTGGGGGGAACACTAGTTCTGGTTATCTGGGGGGAACACACTAGTTCTGGTGATCTGGGGGGGAACACACTAGTTCTGGTGATCTGGGGGGGAACACACTAGTTCTGGTGATCTGGGGGGGGGGGACACTAGTTCTGGTGATCTGGGAGGGACACCAGTTCTGGTGATCTGGGGGGGGGGGGGGACACTAGTTCTGGTGATCTGGGGGGAACACTAGTTCGGGTGATCTGGGGGGACACTAGTTCTGGTGATCTGGGGGGGGCACTAGTTCTGGTGATCTGGGGGGGGGGAACACTAGTTCTGGTGATCTGGGGGGGGGGGGGAGACACTAGTTCTGGTGATCTGGGGGGGACACTAGTTCTGGTGATCTGGGGGGGACACTAGTTCTGGTGATCTGGGGGGGAACACTAGTTCTGGTGATCTGGGAGGGAACACTAGTTCTGGTGATCTGGGAGGGAACACTAGTTCTGGTGATTTGGGGGGGGGGGGGGGACACATTAGTTCTGGTGATCTGGGTGGAACACACTTGTTCTGGTGATCTGGGGGGGAACACACTTGTTCTGGTGATCTGGGGGGGAACACACTTGTTCTGGTGATCTGGGGGGGAACACACTTGTTCTGGTGATCTGGGGGAACACACTAGTTCTGGTGATCTGGGGGGGAACACTAGTTCTGGTGATCTGGGGGGGAAACTAGTTCTGGTGATCTGGGGGGGAAACTAGTTCTGGTGATCTGGGGGGAAACTAGTTCTGGTGATCTGGGGGGGAACACTAGTTCTGGTGATCTCGGGAGGGGGGGACACTAGTTCTGGTGATCTCGGGGGGACAATAGGTCTGGTGATCGGGGGGGGGGGACACTAGTTCTGGTGATCTGGGGAGGACACTAGTTCTGGTGATCTGGGGAGGACACTAGTTCTGGTGATATGGGGAGGACACTAGTTCTGGTGATATGGGGAGGACACTAGTTCTGGTGATATGGGGAGGACACTAGTTCTGGTGATCTGGGGGGGGGACTCTAGTTCTGGTGATCTGGGGGGGGGACTCTAGTTCTGGTGATCTGGGGGGGGGACTCTAGTTCTGGTGATCTGGGGGGGGGACTCTAGTTCTGGTGATCTGGGGGGGGGACTCTAGTTCTGGTGATCTGGGGGGGGACTCTAGTTCTGGTGATCTGGGGGGGGGACTCTAGTTCTGGTGATCTGGGGGGGGGGACTCTAGTTCTGGTGATCTGGGGGGGGACTCTAGTTCTGGTGATCTGGGGGGGGGACTCTAGTTCTGGTGATCCGGGGGGGGGGGGGACTCTAGTTCTGGTGATCCGGGGGGGGGGGACTCTAGTTCTGGTGATCCGGGGGGGGGGGGACTCTAGTTCTGGTGATCCGGGGGGGGGGGGACTCTAGTTCTGGTGATCCGGGGGGGGGGGGACTCTAGTTCTGGTGATCCGGGGGGGGGGGACTCTAGTTCTGGTGATCTGGGGGGGGGGGACTCTAGTTCTGGTGATCTGGGGGGGGGGGACTCTAGTTCTGGGGAACTGGGGGGGGGGAAACTCTAGTTCTGGGGAACTGGGGGGGGGGGAACTCTAGTTCTGGGGAACTGGGGGGGGGGAACTCTAATTCTGGGGAACTGGGGGGGGGGGACTCTAATTCTGGGGAACTGGGGGGGGGGACTCTAATTCTGGGGAACTGGGGGGGGGGGGGGACTCTAGGTCTGGGGAACTGGGGGGGGGGACTCTAGTTCTGGTGAACTGGGGGGGGGACTCTAGTTCTGGTGAACTGGGGGGGGGACTCTAGTTCTGGTGAACTGGGGGGGGGACTCTAGTTCTGGTGAACTGGGGGGGGGACTCTAGTTCTGGTGAACTGGGGGGGGACTCTAGTTCTGGTGAACTGGGGGGGGGACTCTAGTTCTGGTGAACTGGGGGGGGGACTCTAGTTCTGGTGAACTGGGGGGGGACTCTAGTTCTGGTGAACTGGGGGGGGGACTCTAGTTCTGGTGAACTGGGGGGGGACTCTAGTTCTGGTGAACTGGGGGGGGACTCTAGTTCTGGTGAACTGGGGGGGGGACTCTAGTTCTGGTGAACTGGGGGGGGACTCTAGTTCTGGTGATCTGGGGGGGGGCTCTAATTCTGGTGATCTGGGGGGGGGGCTCTAGTTCTGGTGATCTGGGGGGGCTCTAGTTCTGGTGATCTGGGGGGGCTCTAGTTCTGGTGATCTGGGGGGGAACACACTAGTTCTGGTGATCTAGGGGGGACTCTAGTTCTGGTGATCTAGGGGGGGACACTAGTTCTGGTGATTTGGGGGGGGACACATTAGTTCTGGTGATCTGGGGGGGAACACACTAGTTCTGGTGATCTGGGGGGAACACACTAGTTCTGGTGATCTGGGGGGAACACACTAGTTCTGGTGATCTGGGGGGAACACACTAGTTCTGGTGATCTGGGGGGGACACTAGTTCTGGTGATCTGGGGGGGACACTAGTTCTGGTGATCTGGGGGGGACACTAGTTCTGGTGATCTCGGGGGACACTAGTTCTGGTGATCTGGGGGGACAGCAAGGAATTCCCTTCATTTGCAGGGATTTCCTCTCACTTCCTGTTTGGCTATGGGACAGGAAGTGAAGGGAAATCTCTGCAATGGGACACAGATGGTTGAGGGAAAAAAAAAATCTGATAGGGGTTATAACCCTCCTTTACTCTATCCAAAATAAATAAAAAAAGTTTTGCCTATAGGTCTACTTTAAGCCGTCTTCAGAGAATGAGGCGAGGGAAAATCCTCTAATGAGGACAACGCTAATAACTTGGGAGAGATTTCCTCTCATTTTCTGCTGCGTCCCCGCAACAGGAAGTGAAGGAAAACCTCCCCAATGAGACAGACAGCAAAAATAACCTGATCGGGATTTTCCTTTTTTACCTACTCTATCGCCAACTAAGAAAAGAAAAGGTTTGGGCTTGACATACATTTTAAAGCGGTATGGTCACCTTGCCCATGTAAGCTTTGGTAAAGGTCTCCACCAACCCATGATAAGGTTGCCAGCACTTCCTCACTGCTCCAGCCTCAGCTGCTAACAATCCCCAGTGCTTCCAGGTATGAGAACATGCCCAGGCAACGTCACATGACTGAGGTTGAGCTGTCACAGCCCCCAGTCACCGCCACCAGTGATTTGAACGCCAGCTAAAAAAAGAAGTAGGAAGCGCGAGGGAGGGCTAGCAAGGTGGATATAGGTACACCCATAGGCACCTTTAACAAGGACACTGTTGCTTTGCCATACATGGGCAAGGTGCAGTGAGTGGTCACCTACCAGGCTCTAGCAGGGGAACTTGGATCACAAGATTGGCTGAACAGAGTTTAAAAAAAAATATGTTCTGGTAAAATAATTCCTATGTATTTAGCGGCTTAGTCAAAGTATGGAGAACATCTGTAGAGGATAATTGGCATTGAACTAACCTATTTTCTAGACAGCAGGTACTATTAGGAGTCAATGTGCCCATTTACAGTCATCTTATAGCGGTACTGGAACTCTAAAATTCCTCAGCAAACACCTGATTTCTGGAAGTCAGCGGTTTGTATCACCCCCATCACCAGGAAAACTGGGTGCTGCAATGGGGGAGACTGGAACTGATTATCACCAAATACCAAGGAATACCGATTGCCTTAGGAGATAAGAGAAATTTTTTTCCCCCTGTTCGGCAAACGACCGTGGTTTATAGGGGTTTTCTTTTTAATTGAAAGACTCCCAGCTTTATTCTACCCACTTCCTGTGAGCCCAAGACATCATTCAACCTACTTCCTGTGAGCACAGGGCATCATTCAACCTACTTCCTGTGAGCACAGGGCATCATAGGTGTCATTCAACCCACTTTCTTTGAGCACAGGTCATCATTTAACCCACTTCCTGTGAGCACAGGGCATCATTCAACCTACTTCCTGTGAGCACAGGGCATCATTCAACCTACTTCCTGCAAGCACAGAGCATCATTCAACCTACTTCCTGTGAGCACAGGGCATCATTCAACCTACTTCCTGTGAGCACAGAGCATCATAGGCGTCATTCAACCTACTTCCCGTGAGCACAGGGCATCATTCAACCTACTTCCTGTGAGCACAGGGCATCATTCAACCTACTTCCTGTGAGCACAGGGCCTCATAGGTGTCATTCAACCCGCTTCCTGTGAGCACAGGGCCTCATAGGTGTCATTCAACCCGCTTCCTGTGAGCACAGGGCCTCATAGGTGTCATTCAACCTGCTTCCTGTGAGCACAGGGTTGCATTGAAACGATTTCCTGAGAGCTCAATTCAACATAGACATCATGGGTGTCATTGCACCTCTTTTCTGAGCCTAGGGCATCACGGGTTTCATTCAACCCCTTTCCCTTTCATAGGGTGTAGTGCTGTGCTCTGTGGCATTCAAGATAATCTACCACGGAGATGTCACATTACTAAGACCTCTGGAGAAAAAGCAGGCATGCAGGATGTGGGAGAATAAAAAAAGTGTGTGGGTTTAAAGGGTATTTTTTTTTTATGCCTTCCTCTGGATCAGCTGTGGGTACAGGGTTAGGTTTATAAAAAATTTTCTATTGGTGGAACTCAAAGGACTTTTGTTTTTTTTCTAAACTATGACTCTGGCTTCTACATGATTGTTTCAAAGTCTGTCTTTCATGCATCGATGGTACTCAGAGGTCAGAAATTGGACCATGCTATAGAAGGTTTTCTTTTGCCTTCCTCTGGATCAGCTGTGGGTAGAAGGTTCTGTTTATTGAGCTTTTTTTATTGGTTGATGTGGATGCATTTGTGTCTAAGTTACTAGGTCTTTGGCTTCTGAATGAATTTCTTTACCTCACTGTGTCTTTCTTGCACCAATGGCGCTCATCAGGATTTCCAAAAATTCTCCTCCTTTTATGTATCCAGGTAAACTGACATTTTACATGACATGGCGTTTACAGCCATCAACTCTACACCAATTGTGAGAAGATAGGAGAGCAAACTCTGCTATAAAGGAAGCATTTAATAATTGCCCTCGCTTAACTTACATTTCAGTCCAGTCACAGCTGGTCTATGTATTTTATACAGAGGAGATGAGAAATGTGCAAGGAAAAGGACACCTGGGATCTTATTGCCACTATAGGAATCATGTGTTCTTCATTCAACCCACTTCCTGTGAGCCCAGAGCATGATTGGTGGCACTGAACCCATTTCCTGAGAGACCAAGCCAACATACACTCAACCAGCCACTTTATTTAGGTACACCTTGCTAATACCGGGTTGGACCCCCTTTTGCCCCAAGAACTGCCTTCATTCTTCCTGGCATAGATTAAGGTGTTGGAAACATTCCTCAGAGATTTTGGTCCATATTTACACAATAGCATCACGCAGTCGCTGCAGATTTGTCGGCTGCACATCCATGATGCGAATCTCCTGTTCCACCACAATCCAAAGCTGTTCTATTGGATGAGATCTGTGGACTGTGGAGGCCATTGGAGTGCAGTGACCTCATTGTCATGTTCAAGAAACCAGTGGTGAGATGATTTGATCTTTGTGACATGGTGCATTATCCTGCTGGAAGGAACCATCAGAAGATGTGTACACTGTAGTCATAAAGGGATGGACATGGTCACCAACAATACGCAGGTAGGCCATGCAATTTAAATGATGCTCAATTGGTACTAAGGGGCTCAAAGTGTGCCAAGAAAATATCCCCCCCCCCACCATTAACCACCACCCTAAACGTTGATACAAGGCAGGATGGATCCATGCTTTCATGTTATTTACGCCAAATTCTGACCCCACCATCTGAATGTCGCAGCTGAAATCCAGGCTCAGACCAGGCAACATTTTTCACTCTTCTGTTATCCAATTTTGGTGAGCCTGTGCAAATTGTAGACTTAGTTTCCTGTTATTAGCTGTACAGGAGTGGCACCCGGTGTGGTCTTCTGCTGCTGTAGGCCACCTGCTTCAAGGTTCGATGTGTTGTGCGTTCAGAGATGGTATTCCGCATACCTTGGTTGTAACGAGTGCTTATTTTTGTTACGGTTGCCTTTCTATCATCTGGAACCAGTCTGCCCATTCGCCCCTGACATCAACAAGGCATTTTCCTCTACAAAACTGCCGCTCACTGGATATTTTCTCTTTTTCGGACCATTCTCTGTAAACCACAGAGATGGTTGTGTGTGAAATACCCAGTAGATCAACAGTTTTTGAAATACTCAGGCCAGCCTGTCTGGCAGCAACAACCATGCCACGTTCAAAGTCACTTAAATCCCCTTTCTTCCCCAAGCTGACGCTCGGTTTGAACTTCAGCTTCATCTTCACCACGTCTAGATGCATTGAGTTGTTGCCATATGATTGGTCGATCAGCAATTGAACAGGTGTACTTAATAAAGTGGCAAGGGGCATTTAACCCACTTTCTGTAAGCCCAGGGCAACATTGCCCCTCTTTTCTGAGCCTAGGGCATCAAGGGTTTCATTTGACCTCTCTCCCTTTCATAGGGTGCACTGTCAAGCCAGCCAGTGGTGCTGCTCCCTGTAGCATTCAAGATCATCTACTATAAAATAAAGGGGGAAAAAGGACCTGTGACATGGTCCTGTGATGTTGCATAACTAAGAAGACCTCTGGGGAAAAGGTAGGCATGCAGGATGTAAAAAAAAACAAAAAGCAAGCAGGTATGGGGATTAGAAGGGTGAAATTTGGTAGCTTCTTAGCCAGAAGCTTCTACATCACTCAAGTTGCTTCTATTTCTCTTTCTCAACAAGACAAAGGTAACAAAGAACCTGAAAATACAAGACAATGGTTTCAGATACACGGAAGAGTTTATAAAAGGGTGAAATGGAAGATACCCGGGAAAAATCATCTAATAACATCTGGAATTTTTCTAGTTTCCATGTTAAGGGAAATCTGGCTAAAACAAACTGAGCAAATAACGGAAAGAATCGAAAGGCAATATCTGTGGTGAAATCTACACCTCAAAATTAATCTCAAACAGATTGGAGATAATGGGAGCCGGTTACATGGAAAATCTACAGTTTTACAGTAAATATCAAGCTAGGCCCCCGCTTCTTCTGCCTACTCGTCATTTATTGTGAGATGTGACTTCATCATTTCAATACAATCATTTAGACAAAATCACCAGCTTATCTCTGCTCTTTCTCCTGAAATTTCTCTCATGACCGTTATCTGAGGCAGCTTAAAGCATTATTTTTTTTTTTTCTTTTAAGACATGCAATGCAGCATTTGGATGTCCCTGAGGACTTGCATCCAGAACTTCCCACATTTCTCTTACAGGGGGACCATGACTTTATTTGGAGGATCTACCAAGGGAACGCAGCAACATAAACAGTGCCTTGAAAAAACCATTCATACCCCTTGAAATTGTCCACATTTTGTCATGTTACAACCAAAACCGTAAATGTATTTTACTGGGATTTTATGTGATAAACCAACACGAAGTGGCAAGAAAATGATGAAAGTTTTCATAATTTTTTTAACACATAAATATTAGAAAAAAGTGTGGTGTACATTTGTATTCAGCCCCCTTTACTCTGATACCCCTAACTAAAATCTAGTGGAACCAACTGCCTGCGGAAGTCACCTAATTAGTAAATAGAGTCCACATGTGTGTAATTTAATCTCAGTATAAACACAGCTATTCTGTGTAGCCCTCAGAGGTTTGTTAGAGAACCATAGTGAACAAAGAGCATCATGAGGGCCAAAGAACACACCGGACAAGTCAGGGATCAAGTTGTGGAGAAGTTTAAAGCAGGGTTAGGTTATAAAAAAAAAATTATCCCAAGCTTTGAACATCCCACAGAGCACTGATCAATCCATCATCCAAAAATCGAAAGAGTATGGCCCAACTGCAAACCTACCAAGACATCGTCCACCTAAACTGACAGGCCGGGCAAGGAGAGCATTCATCAGAGAAGCAGCCAAGAGGTCCATGGTAACTCTGGAGGAGCTTCAGAGATCCACAGCTCAGGTGGGAGAATCTGTCCACAGGAAAACTTAGTCGTGCTCTCCACAAATCTGACCTTTATGGAAAAGTGGTAAGAAGAAAGACATTGTTGAAAGAAAGCCATAAGAAGTCCCATTTGCAGTTTGCGAGAAGCCATGTGGGGGACACAGCAAACATGTGGAAGAAGGTGCTCTGGTCAGATGAGACCAAAATTCAACTTTTTGGCCTAAAAGCAAAACGTTATGTGTGGTGGAAAACTAACACTGCACATCACCCTGAACACACCATCCCCACCGTTAAACATGGTGGCGACAGCATCATGATGTGGGGATGTTTTTCTTCAGCAGGGACAGGGAAGCTGGTCAGAGTTGAAGATGGATGAAGCCAAATACAGGGAAATCTTAGAAGAAAACCTGTTAGAGTCTGCAAAAGACTTGACTGGGGAGGAGGTTCACCTTCTAGCAGGACAACGACCCTAAACATACAGCCAGAGCTACAATGGAATGGTTTAGATCAAAGCATATTCATGTGTTAGAATGGCCCAAAGGACAGACCTAAATCCAATTAAGAATCTGTGGCAAGACTTAAAAATTGCTGTTCACAGACACTCTCCATGCAATCTGACAGAGCTTGAGATATTTTGGAAAGAAGAATGGGCAAAAATGTCCCTCTCTAGATGTGCAAAGCTGGTAGAGACATCCCCAAAAAGACTTGCAGCTGTAATTGAAGTGAAAGGGGGTTCTACAAAGTATTGAATCAGGGGGGGACTGAATACAAATGTACCCCACACTTTTCACATATTTATTTGTAAAACATTTTGAAAACCATTTATCATTTTCCTTCCACTTCACAATTATGTGCCACTTTGTGTTGGTCTATCACAGTGTTCCTCAACGCCAGTCCTCAAGGTGCCCCAACAGGTCATGTTTTCAGGCTTCTCATTATTTTGCACAGGTGATTTGATCAGTTTCACTGCCTTAGTAATTACCACAGCCATTGCATCTGAGGGAAATCCTGAAAACATGACCTGTTGGGGCGCTTTGAGGACTGGAGTTGAGAAACACTGGTCTATCACATAAAATCCCAATAAAATACATTTACGATTTTGGTTGTAACATGACAAAATGTGGAAAATTTCAAAGGAGTATGAATACTTTTTCAAGGCACTGTATACCCGTTACTGAAGACACATGCTTCTCTACCAGGGATGGGCATCTTTTTAAAACATTAACCTTCAGGAGGGACACACAGGACCAGTGAGAAAGGAAAGGCAACCCTACCAATCAATGGGATGACCGATGTCACAGCCAGATCACCCTCACAACCAGAAAGCATATTTTAGGCAAACGTTTTGTTTGTACATTCGATGTAGCTACCATCGCTAAACAAACTAAAGTCCAACCCCTGGATTTTAAAGGATATAAAAATTAACACCCCCCCCCCCCCCCCAGCATTTGTAAAAAAAGTAAAAATCCAGCGTTTGCTGTAATACTTCTCTACAGTGCTGATCCCTGCAGACACAACGAGACATCTTATTGCAAGGCCTCTTCTCGGTAAATTACCTATTCCCTATGAGCACAGGCTGTCACACATACCCCCTTGGGGGGCACACCATCAGGTCAGCCTAGGGTGGTCACAGTAGTGTTGCAGACCGCTCTGCCATCATAATGTAGGTACCATTTTCTGCAGCTTTGAAGACTGCCCATAGATGACCCAAGAGGAGAAGAGAAAGGACACTAGGATGTCATGTGAATGCCTTAAGATACCTGGAGAAAAAGGTATGTATGCTAGGAATTAAGGTGGTTGTAAAGGCATAAGGTTGTTCTACCTTACTGTATTCTATGCAGGTAAAAAAACAAAAAAAAAACAAAAAAAAAAACAAACCTGCACGCAGTTCCCCCCTTAAATACATACCCGAGTCCGATCTTACTCAAGCGATGTGCACGAGAGGAGAGGCTCTCTCCCTCATTGGCTCAGATACAGCAATGGGAGCTATTGGCTGCTGCCAATTACGGCAGTAATTTGGGGGGGTGAGCTCAAGTGCCCCCATTTCAGGTGGCTTGCTATAGGGGACTCAGCAGGGGGGGGGGGTCAGAGCTGCTCTGTGCAAAACCACAGAGCAGGTAAGAATGACATGTTTGTTATTTAAAAAAAAAAAACTAACGGGACTTCACCTTAAAGCCTGCACCTCCCGGCCCAGAAAGGGGTTTCTGATGCTGGCAGACAGGGCTGGGTTTAGGATCATTTGACCCCCATGGCTGGCTTTCACATCGGTCACATGATCGGAAAGCACACGATCGAAGTAGTGATCGGGAGCTGTAAAGGCGCCGGTAACTGTTCCGGGAGCACAGATTTACATTTAGGTACACAAATATGCGGCCTTTTGGCAGCCAGGCCCACCGGCTAAGAGGCCATATATCTGCGTATTTTCAGTGCCAAAAGGTTAAAGTATAAAGTGAGAACAGCTGCTAAGATCGGATAGTTCAACTAAACCAGGGGTCTCAAACTAGCAGCCCTTCAACTGTTGCACAACTACAAGTCACATGAGGTATTGCAAGGCTGACAGTTACAAGCTTGACTCCCACAGGCAGAGGCATGATGGGGCTTGTAGTTTGGCAACAGCTGGAGGGCCACCCCTGAACTAAAGTGTATAGCTTCCACTCTGAGCTAAATAAGCCTGCAGTAACAGAACAGTGGGGTATATTTTTTTTAAATGAAGCAAAGTAAAATGCATGGTGTGAACAGGACTGTAAGCAAACCATTTTATTTAGCGACAGGAGCCATGACTAGCGTTCAGAGAGCTTTTAAAAAGCATGTCCGATTCCACACATTGCATGTAGAGCAGTCCCGGACTCTTCCCCAAAACCGTGCTGCACCATGTGGTTTAGCATGGGGCACCACTGACAATTAAGGGCAGCGCGATCCTGTGCATGCCGGGAAAGCGTACAATTTTGTCCTCGTTCCCAAGATGCATAGCTGTGAACCTAGCCTAAAGCCATCTCAATGTACTACATTACAAAGCAGGAGGCAGGTGTAGATAAGCCAATGTGCATGTGTGATAAGCCATTGATGGTGGAAGGTGCACACCAGTCAAAGTTGTAAACTAAACCATGAAAGGCATACAAAAGCTCCATCTCCCTGAATGGGGCTTCAGCTTCTTGCCCAGGCATTGTTTTAATGCACAAATCCATCTCACTGCTGTGTCAGAAATCAGGTGATCCAAGAACCCCTATTTGCTTAACCAGTAATTATGAAGAAGATGTATTCCCAAACACTCATCGTTATCTCTCACATTCAGAAACCTTGCTGTCTAAAAGTACTAGATTCAAACCTTTACTGGAGATCTGGACACATCAAGCACAGAAAGGAAACTCCATAGACTTCAGGAAATACACTCCCAGTGAACGTGGGATAAGCTGTCTGCATTCTGGCTGACAATAAGGAAAAAACTTGAAAGATTTGCTGACTTGGCACAGTTTCACTGTCTGCTGGATAATATTAACCAGTAACCGATTTATTTATTTTTTTGGCCCTGGTCAAGAACAACTTGCTTTACCACGTAAAAGAAAATAGAGTAGATACAAGCCAGGTTCATAAAATTAATATTTCTGCACATGTGCCCATGTACTGTAGTTCTTTAATGTTTATAATTGATTACATTCTAAACAGATACGGGATTAGGTATCAAATACATAATATATTAACCCCTGTTGCAGCTTTCTGACAAAATTTAGGAAACTCAAAAAAAAAAAAACCGGGGTGTACCAGGATTTAACAAGACTAATTCTTTACCTTGCGCACGACCTCTTCCTCCTCCTGGCGCTTCTCATAATGAGAAAAGTCATCAAAGATGGAGGTCGTGTGCTTGTAAGTGGCAATGATTTTAAGCACTAGTTTCGCTTTTTCTAAGGGCACCTCCTGCGTGTCTCGCGAGTTTGTGACCGGTTTGTTGTCGTTGTTCTCCAGGCGGATGTGCCTCAGCTGGTTGTTCGGGACGTCCTTGACAAAGAGCCACTTGACGTCAAACTTGCCCTTCCACTTGTCCTGCGACCAGACACCGGCGCTGGTGCCGTAGTCGACGGGTGACCGCATCTCGGCCACGCCACAGAAATGTCCACTGCCGTTGACGCTGAAGAGCAAGTAGACCGGGCCTTTGCCGTTCATGGAGCGGAAGGCGCTGTCTAGACGCTTATTCCCATGCTCTGTGCTACACCAGATAGAGTACTTGATGGAGCGGTGGATATCGTCCTCGGAGTAGCTCTTAATGATAAACACTCGCCCATTTTTCAGGTTCCAGTCAAAGTCCTTGGGGTTGTAGCTGTGGGAGGCTTTGAGCTTCTCCAACACTGGATGGGAGTCACTACCGGGAGCAGCATGAGGCTGGGCCCCACCCAAGGGATTGCCATCAGATCCCCCACCTTGCCCGTAGGCAGCGTTCCTGTTCCGAGGGGCTACCCAGCGGTTTTGTGGAGCCTGTTGCTGCTGCTGTGGTGGTGGTGGAGGGTTTTGGAAGGGGGCTTGGGATAAAGGCGGTGGTTGGGCCGGGATGGGCTGCAGCAGCTGCTGTTGGGGTTGTGGTTGAGGGATGGACTGAGGAGACGGGATTTGCTGAGGCATCGGAGGCTTTGTGACGGGGCCCTTGTTATCCCATGTGCCGATGTCCATGTTGTGTTTGATGGGTGGTGGAGGCAGGGCTCCACCAATGATGGTCACGGGCTTGGTTTTTGTCTTAGGCTGGGGTTTGGCAGGTTTGCTGGCTATGGCGGCCCAAGAGGTGGGTTTTGAGGGTGGCATGCTTATGCTTGGGCCCCCATTGCCAGACAGGGCACTAGGCATCCCTACACTATTGACTACAGAGCCCACTGTCTTGACTGCAGAGGCGGTAACATTGCTACCTATCTTTAGCCCCACCATGCCCTGCTCAATGCTGTTCATGCCAGGTGCCTTGTTCAGAGTCTCATTGTGAAACCCGGTCTGTCCATCCACAATGGTGCCCCCCAGAGAGCTTGGTGGGTAGCTATAGCTACCTCCATAGGCAGAGTTCTGAGTCTGCTGGCCCTGAGAGCCGCTGGTGCCCCAGGCGGAGAAGGCATGGTTCTCGGGGAAGAAGTTGAAACGATGTTGGTAGATGTTGTTTCCAAGTCCACCAGGCTGGCCAAACACGGCATCGTGCATGAAATGGTGGTCTCCATTGCTCAGCTGTCCATACGGGGTGAGGTACGGGATAGGAGGATCCCCACCTGTTGACCACGGTGCCTCACTGAGGGAGTACGGGAAACCAATCGATGGAGGGTAGTAGCTGGAGAGGTATGGGTCCGTCATTGAAGGGTAGCTGTTACTCTGTTAAAAAAAATAAAATAAAACTGGAATTTAGCCACAACTCACTTTAGACCATATTGTTTTAACACGTTTTAATAATTGTCACAGAACAGTAGGTAAACTAGACAAAACATTTCTCTTTTGTACAACAGAAGGGTCAGAGCCTCTGTCAGTTCTTTACATGTGTATGTGGTCCCATTTGGTGATTTACTTTCACTGAAAAGCATACATTTAAAAATGTTTAGATCTGGAGTCGCTATACTTAAGAGGCAGAAAAAAGCGATTGTGCTTTCTGTATAAAATATTTTTATGATCATTCTAGGGTCCTATAAAAGATCTTGCAATTTTCAGTATAGGTCCATAAATGACCAAATATGTGCGACCCAGGGGCCCCCAAATAGTGGCTCTCTGCTTGCCTTTATTTGGCCATTGAGGCACTATTCTTCCCACTGATACCAATGGTGTAATTTTATCTGCTCCCACTGGCGCCGGGGCATTTTCTGCTCCCACGGTCACACTGACTACAGTCTGGCCCCCCTTAATGTTTGAAAGCAGCAAACTGGTCCATTGGTCCAAAATTTGAAGACCCCTGCTCTTAGAGATCCTGTAGCCGAGACAACAGGATTGTTAGTATGACAAAGACCTGAGAAACAATATATAAAACCAACTAAATGTTCCTAATAAAACACATTGGGTTGATGTACTAAAACTGGAGCACTCGGAATCTGGTGCAGCTGTGCATGGTAGCCAATCAGCTTCTAACTTCAGCGTGTCCAATTAAACAGAACAAATCTGGAAGCCAATTGGTTTTTATGCACAGCTGCACCACATTTTGCACTCTCTGGTTTTAGTAAATCACCTCACTGTTCATTTCGCCATATCAAAGGTTTCATGACTAAAAAAGGTCACATTCATTAGGATGCAAGCTAGGAAATTCTCTAACCATTTACAAAAAATGTTACCAAGACTTCCTCTTTCCACAGAAAGTGGTTTTGACTCATGGTGTCCATTTTAAGCACTTATTTTTTTTGTTGCTGCTGCGTGTGCCACCACTGGGGAGATTTCTCATGACTTCCTGTCCAGGAGACCACATGGAAAGAGAGGACCTTCCCAAGGAGAACAGACCGCAAAGAAAATCCTGCCTAACATACCCAAACCTAAGGGGATGGTTTTCCAAGGGGGGTGGTGGGAGATTTGAAGAAAGACCAAGATAACAGGTGGACATAACTGAGATGTCCTAATACACACGAATAAAGCTCGTGGTTTGTGGACCTTTGATCATCACATCTACATATGCTTGACAACCCATTCCAAAACCATGAGCAATAACATGGAGTTGGCCCTCTTGGCAGTAATTTGCATGTTTTTAACTTGTTCACACTCTAAATATTGATAGCTCAATCACAAAACATGTGTTTGTTCACCTTTAGGCCCCTTTCACATGGGCTGTCAGTTTTTCAGGTGGACCTGATTGGACCCATTCATTGCCCTTTAGCAGATATTAATGGACGTGTTGGTTGATAGTCGCCGACATCCTATCTGCTAAAAACAGACGGATGGGGGATCCGTTCCACATCCGTCTGGTGGATTGGATAACAGTCGGATGAAAAAATGGACAGGCGGTCTGTTTATATCTGACTGCCCATAGAGGAAAGCAGGTTGTGTCTGCTTTGCCTAAGCAGAGCGGACACGGACCTGTCATCCACCTGCTCAGAGGAGATTCCCCACTGAGCAGGTAGATCCGCTGGTGGAGTCTGCCAGTGTGAAAGCAGCCTTACAGAGAATAATGCAAAGGTGAACATTATACACCCTGCCCACCCAGCCAGTGCCCGCTGTATTTGACAACCGTGAGCTTGTCAGTGCCCATGTAGGCGGTCCAACCATATGCAGATTTGATATTCTCCCTCTTCTCTGTGCAGTGTTTAAAAGGACAGATCACTCTGCCAACACTGACCAATCAGAATCACTCTGGTCCTTTCCAGAAGGTCTGCACAGAGAAGGGGAAAAAGGGTGGGGACTTCCAATCCCTGGACTGCTGGAGTGGCTGCATGGGGACTGACAGCTCCACATCACCGGCGGTAAGATTGGCAAGGAGGGGAGGGAAGGGTGTTCACTTTTACAGAGCAAACACTTCTCATACAGGCCGATTCTGGCTCTTCGCTCCTACATGTAATATATATATATATTTTTTTTTTTTTAGAAAATTACTCAGAACCCCCAAATACAGTATCTGCGCAGCAATTTTTCAAACGCACTTTTTTTGGGAAAAAACAAAACAAACAAAATAAAAACAGTAAAGTTAGCCCAATTTTATTGTATAATGTGAAAGCTGTTACGCCGAGTAAATAGATAGCCAACATGTCAAGCTTTAAAATTGTGCACACTCGTGGAATGGCGCCAAACTTTGGTATTAGAGTTACAGTGGAGTTCTTGGGCTAGAATTGTTAATCCCGCTCCAACGTTCGTGGCGATACCTCACATGTGTGGTTTGAATGCTGTTTACATATGCGGGCACGACGTACGTGTATATTTTTACACTTTCTCTTTAAAAAAATGTTTTTTTGATCACATTTATTCCTATTACAAGGAATGTAAACATCCCTTGTAATAGGAATAGTGTGTGACAGGGTCCTCTTTATGGAGAGATGTGGGGTCTCTATAAGACCCCACATTTCTCCTCCAGGCCGGAAAGACCGATGTCAAAAGAAAAAATAAACGATTTTGGTCTTTCAAGCCGAGATGTTGACGTCACGTCCGGGCGGGCGGAAGTAATAACGTCGTGACGGGGCCTTCGAAGGTCATACACTATGTCGGGGACCATCTGTCCTTTGGAAATCTCTATCCTCAACTTTCGGCGCCGGTGGATTCCTACTCCGGCTTGCCGATCGCACGGTTGAGCCGATAGAAGCCCCGGAGGGGCGGGGGAATTGAAAAAATCAGCTGCTGCTGACTTTTTTTAATAAAAGGGCACTTACCTGTCCAGCGATCCAGTGTTATCCTCATCAGGGCTGGTTATTCACCGGTCTTGAGGTCCCTGGTGCTGGCATGTTTAGTGTGGGAAGCTAGCTATGACTCCTTGCGGCTTCACAGCTGGCCTTCCACTGCACATGCGTGAGCTGCACTGCGATGTGTAAATGACCTGCTGGGACCTGTGACGTGTCCTAGAAGGCTGTGGGTGGGGAAGAAGGAGGGAGTGGGTACCTACCCAAACTACCCCCCCCCCCCCACCCAAAAAAAAAAAAAAAACTTCCAATAGAAAAGGGGGAAGGGGGGGAGACAAAGTGACACTACCCCTTTTGGGTGAAGTTCTGCTTTAAAGTGGAAGTAAACCCATCCATAAAACAGTTTAATTTCTGGCACGTGCTGGAAATGTAACACTCCCATTGGTTGTGCTCTCAACCAATCTGTCAAACCATCCAATAGCTGGTGTCATAACTGATCACATGTGGAGCATCATGGAAGTTGTAGATTAAACAGAGGCAAAGATGGCAGCTTCCTTGGCTGAAAATGATAGGAGGGTTTACTTACACTTTAATGACCCACAAAATACTGGGCTTTTTTTATTAAATGTCATTACAAAATAAGACCACCCAGTAGCATAGGGCTTTCACTTGAATTGTGTGCATTAGCTTGCAGTAAGGTGCACCTCATGGTCAAGGTCTGTGGACACCTGACCTTCACAAACCATATTGTGTTATAGCTGTAAAAAGGGGAAGGGGGTGCTAAGCAACCTGCACTCCTCTGTGATGGCTTTCCACAACATTTTGGAGGGTGTTGGTGTTAACTTGTACGCATTCAGCCAACAGAGCAATTGTAAGATCAGGTAGTGATGTTGGATAAGAGGACCTGGCTCACAATTGATGTTGCTTTTCATCCCAAAGGTGATCAGTAGGGTTGAGGTCAGTTCCTCCACACCAAACCATGTCTTAATGGAGCTGGCTTTGTACACAGTAGAACAGTCATAGGCCTTCACCAAACTTACCACATAGCTGGAAGTGCACATCTCAAAAGTTCTTTACATTGGAAATACCCAAACTAAATGTGAAGGCAGGCCCACATATCTAAAGCCATCTACAGTAAATATGGCACATTATATTAGAGAATTTCCCAACTTCAAGCTACAAAATGAGATCTAAAAAACCCATGACAGGTGTTCTTTGAATGGAATATACCATAAGCCAAAACAGCTAAAAGGCATACTTGGCTTTGTTGCCCCAGAAGTAGCATTGAGAAACATCAGCTTCCATCAGTGGCTTTTTTAGACAGGAGTGAAGTAGAGTATCACACAGCAATTTCATTGAATAAACCCCCCCAACCTCCACCCACTCAGAGGCAGGAGATATTTACTGACCTGATTGGACTGGCCGGACAGGTACTGCTCAAAGTCGTTGTCGTGCACGTTGTCCTTCTGGTGTAGGGATCCATTTTGCACTGAAATAAGATCATTGTTTGAGCGCCCTAGTGGAAAAACTTTTGAGGAGAAATTGAGTTTGTAAACTAACTAGGCAAGGATTGGCCTAAGACACAAGTCTATGCAAAAGCTGTGGGAGCGGGGGAAGGGGTGGGGTGGGGGGGCTACAACTACATCCGTTCAACATAATACACCAATGCAAAGGGGGCCAAAAACACATTCAGTACATCTCTGCAACACATGCACATTCCCAACGCACAGAAAAATCCCTACTGATCTGCCAGAAACCCAGCAAGATCCTAACTTCCCATTTGAGAAAACCTCCCCTTTATGTTATAGAGATTAATACAGGGGAGGTGTTCTGTAGTCCAGCAGTGGATAGCGCAGACTGGGCTGACAATACTGCTTTGTATTTCAATGCAACAGAAGAAAAGTTGTCAGCTGACTACAGGAAGTCAGGAGCTCACCGGAATTCAGGAGGATCTGCAGGAAATTAATTTTTTTAAAAAGATACCAGACACACTAGCCAAACATTTTTTTTTTTTTTTTGGGTAGAATGGGGAAGGTTTTACTGCTCTGTGGTCCCAATGAGGGAAAAATTCCCTCCCAGGAACCTCCCATGGCCTCTAAGGAGGCTATAGGAGCTCAACCTTAAAATGATTGTAACGTATTTATGTTTTAAACAACATAATATACTTGCCTCCTGTGCAGTTGGTTTTGCACAGAGCAGCCCTGATCCTCCTCTTCTCAGCTCCCTCTTCGGTGCTCCTGGCCCCTCCCTCCTTTCAAGTGCCCCTACAGCAAGCAGCTTGCTCCCCGCGTCCATTCAGACACAGAGCTGCCATTCGGCCCCACCCCTTCTCTCCCCTGATTGGCTGAGAACACAGCAGCGGCGCTATTGGCTCCCATGGCTGTCAATTAAAGTCGATTAGCCAATCAGGAGGGAGAGTACTGGATGGCCGAGGGATTTGTGGACACCACTGGAGAGAGATGGGGCTCAGGTTATGGGGGGCTGAGGGGAGGCTGCAGCACACAGAAAGCTTTTTATCTGAACGCATTAGGATAAAAGAAAAAAAAAAAACTTCTGCCTTTACAATCACTAACAATATGATGCTAAATGATCCCTTTATTACAAGTCACGCTGTCCTATTTACCGGCCCTTTATGGAACGAAGCTGAAGAGGTTGTCCACCCAAAAGTGATATTTTAATTTATAGGGAGAACTTGGTGAGACTTCTCATGTGTCCTGGATACTCAAGACAGGGAAATCTCCTCTCTTCTGTCTAAAATAAATAGAAATCCAGCAGAGATGGTGGGAACCCCTCATAATGGGCACAGCGGGTGTACAGACCTGGGAACTCAGTACAGGGATGGTGGGAACCTCTCATAATGGGCACAGCAGGTGTACAGACCCAGGAACTCAGCACAGGGATGGTGAGAACCCCTCATAATGGGCACAGCAGGTGTACAGACCTGGGAACTCAGCACAGGGATGGTGGGAACCCCTCATAATGAGCACAGCAGGTGTACAGACCCGGGAACTCAGCACAGGGATGGTGGGAACCCCTCATAATGGGCACAGCAGGTGTACAGACCCGGGAACTCAGCACAGGGATGGTGGGAACCCCTCATAATGGGCACATCAGGTGTACAGACCTGGGAACTCAGCACAGGGATGGTGGGAACACCTCATAATGGGCACAGCAGGTGTACAGACCTGGGAACTCAGCACAGGGTCTCACCAATACAGTACCCAGGAGATAGAAAAGACTGAGGGTGTAAATCACCATCGTCCAAAGACTGAAATATCAGTCCAATCTATTATAGAATTGTGATTGGCTGCCCATGTACAGTATCTTCAGATCTACAATTTTCTTTTTGAAAATAAAACATAATTTTCTATGTGCTGGGCTATATGTGGCTAGTGTGGTATACATTTCTAGCTTTCCCAAGGAATAGGGTGGCTATGTGAAAGGGGGGATCTGAGGCAGACAATTACCCCCCCCCCCCTCCCTGTTCCTCCTGTCAGTCTGAAAAGTGCCGACATGTAAACACAGTGCTGACTCCATGCAGTTGGATGAAGCCTGTTAGATGGCTTTGCCTGGTAGCAGGACACGGGCTGCTCATTGCATCCCACCAATCCTATAGGAAAAGGACATTAATCCACACAGTTTACATATACAATGACACCGTTCTCATTGCTTTCAGTTCATCTATTTCCTATGCAAAGTTTCAGAATGAGATGCGAGTCACACAATCACCATCATCCAAAACTTCCAGCATGCTGCCGCACGATGCAAATCAGCTGGTTGATGATAAACAGGCAAATTCAGCCTGACCTGCTAGAAGCCACACTTTGCCAGCTGTGACACAAGAAGCAGACGCCACTGAACATGTCTGCCACCCTTTCCAAAATGATGTAAGCATTATCGGCTATTACTGGACTTGTGTTATTAGGCCGATGCCACAGAGAATGTGTTCTTCAATGGCCTAATATTTCTACATGCCTTAAAGGACAACAACTCCACCTTTTACAAAAAAAATAAATAATTACTTTTTAGGAAAAGTCTGCAAAGCATTGCAACCACAATGGATCATGGGTGCAATGCCAGGCTTCTGCAGATTCTTCCACCAGCTCCTTGTCTGTACAGGGGTACAGGCTTTCAGTTAGAGAGCTGGAGGAAATGTGATGTGCTGTGATCACCAAACTCGTGTCTCTATAATTATTACAAATCCATTTGCCGCAGTGCCAGATGAGGCTTGTAGTTCATTCAACGCAGAAGAACTTCACAGAAGTCCTTCTGCTTTGACCATCTTTGGTTCCAGCTGATGGTTGCTACAGCACCTGCTTACATACACAGCCATTATTCCAGGAACGTGTCTGTTGGGACTGTGCATTGGAATCTCTTGCAGCTCATACAAAACACAGATTTCTGTGAATGAATGGCTCAGATGTGTGGGCGGAGCCATGCCAATTTCTGAAAGAGACAACGGCTGCTAAATACAGGGTGAAACGGTGCAGAGTTGGCCTTTAATCTTTTTTGTGTCCACTGTCTGCCTTCCAAGGCATCTGAAATAAAAGTGTTGAAATAAAGAGACCCTGTCACAGATTTAAAGTGGTTGTAAAGCCTCAAGGTTTTTCACATTAATGCATTAGGGTGAAAAACCTGTGCTGCAGCGGTCCCCCAGACCCCCCCCCCTTTTTCTTTACTGGATCGGATCAGTCTCAGGTATGTGCAGGAGCGCAGCGGCTCCAGCCGCTGTCTCTCTCCTCATCGGACAGATTGATAGCAGGAGACACTGGCTCCCTCTGCCATCAATCAAATCCAGTGACGCGGGGGGCGGGGCCAAGTGTCGATGGACGCAGCAGCGGGACTCAGGAGCAAGCCCACACAGGTGCCCCCAGGAAAAGTGACTTTCCGCAGGGGCAGCCGATGAAGAAAAACCTCAGGGCGTGTTGAATGCCTGTGTCCCGCACTGCACTGATGTGGGAAACCGCGACCTACATGGCGGGAGATGCAACCATCCAACACACACTGTAGTGGCAGACACTAAAGATTCTAGAATTTGAGGAATGAGTCTTTTGCAGGTAATTTTGTTTCTTTAAAATCAGCAATGGAGAAGCGGAAGCCTAAGCCCCGTTTCACACTATGAAGCGCATGTAAATTGCACAGGAACAGCACTGCATTCCCATGTGATTCATTGTGATTTGAGCCAATTCATTTTGAACAGGCTCAAACTACACAGCATCGCAGCAAAGACATGCATGCGCCTTTTTTTGGAGGCGTGCTGCAAACCAGATGGCATGGTTCTTTTGTACCATGCAATCTATGAAGGCAAACACACTGCATTTGTTTCCTGCGTTGTTTGGGGTGTCATTAAATTTGTATTTATAAAGGCGCCTGCCTACCTTTAGACCAGTGAAGCTGCCCCCCTTTAAAGTGAAAATATTATTAATCACTTTATATATGATATAAAGAAAGCAATGTGCGATCACCCATAAATACAAAAAAATAATATTCATGTAAAGTGAAACACAGTAAAAATTATCAAAATTCCATAGACGTGTGTTGTGATTTACCACTATGCATGTTAATCTTCTGTGTGTCCTTAAATGGTCCAACTGTGCCACCATAAATCACCAGCCACTGTGAAAAAGCTAGCTTCCTGAAGACGCGATCAGCGAAACTAGCCGAGGCTCTACGGGTGTCGTCACTTCCTGTTCCACTGCGACGTCACTTCCGGCTGTTGGAAAGCACGCTGGTTGCCAAGCGGTATGGTGGTGCTGGCTGACAGAAAAGCTGTTTACATTGGTGCCCAGTCTGGGCACAACAACAAGTGGGTGCTACATTCTGCCTTTGTGTACACCTGGAACAATACTAGTGATGCACCAAAATTTCGGTTTTCAGCCTTGTGCCGAAAGAAAACAAAAGCAAACAAAAAAAAATGCTGATAATGGCTGGCGAAAACGCCCGAGATTTTGTTAAGCTCAAGGTGTTTTTCATAGGTTACGTGACTAAAAAAAAAAAAAAAAAAAAAAAGCATCAAAAACGGGTGCTTTTTTTATGCGTTCTTGCGCTGACCAATTATGCACAAAAAACACAGTAATCAGGATTTTTAACACTGCTTCAAAAAAGGTGCCAATAATAAATATTTTAAATTCAAGCAATAAAAAAAAAAAAAAATTTTATATATATATATATATATATATATATATACACATACACACACATCAATTTCGGCACCACTAATAAACACTACACTAGAAGTACTTCTCCGATTCGATGTTGTGGTGTCTTTGGAGTGAATATTGAAGAATTAGGAGGAGTTTGATGACCTATTGATGGATGGTGTGATCGATCTGGTAGATTTAACCCATTGCGCTTGTTGACCTTTAGTAACAGAGGTCGGTGGATTAATGGGGAGTGTGCATTTTTCACAGTGGCTGGTGATTTATGGTGGCACAGTTGGAAGATCATAAAAAGGGAACATAGAAGATTTACATGCATAGTGGTGGATCAAAACGCACGCCTGAGCTTTTTCATCATTTTTACTGTGTTTCACTTTACATGAATATTGTTTTTTTTATATTTAAAAGGGTGATAGAAAGCAATGCTTTCTTTCTTTATAACAAATTTCTATTGACACCCACAGCAGATCGCAAGTGTAGTGTGATTGGAATGCGGTGCAGGAAATGCACACGGATTGTGGCATTGCCCACACTGCATACATGTGAACCTAATATACTAAAATATAATATAAAAGTATAACTAAAACGTTTTTCTAGTTTTGGATGGAGTGAAGAATTAGAACCCCTGTCAGTTTGTACTGCTGTCTGTGCCCCCATTAGGGAGATTGACCTTCTCTATTTGCTCTCTTTACTTCTATCATTGAAAGTAAAAAAATAAATAAATACATTTTGGGTTGTCCCTAAAAAATTAAGAGGGGAAATCTTCCAAAGGGGACACTAGTTCTGGTGACTTGGGGTCCCTAAGGAATTCCCTTAATTAGCAGGGATTTCCTCACACTTCCTGTTTGGATAGGAGACAGGAAGTAAAGGGAAATCTCTAAAATAGGACAAATATGACAAAAAAAAAAAGAAATCTGACAGGGGTTCATTTATAACCCCTTCCTTGCTCTAGCCAAAATAAAAAGTTTTGCCTATAGTTCTACTTTAAAGAACTCAATAGGTGACTATAGCAGCACCATCCAGCCCATCTCAGAGTTAAAGGAGAAGAACAGACCTATCTTGTTTGGCTGTACTTCTATCGATGACAGGTGTGCAAATCATTTTGCACTCCTGTGACCTGTTTTCAGCAGAGAGCGGGACATCACAGAGTCGGTCCAGGTTCTGCGTCATCACAACCATCGAGTCTGGATCCACCAGATCCCTAGACCGACAACCGGATCAGCCTCTCAGCCAGCCGCCCCCCAGCTCAGTGCTCCAGTGAGCAAGGAGAGGGCAGAGCAGAGAGCCGTGACTGACAGTCTCCAACTCTCTGCTCGGGGAGCTGTGAGAACTGAGCGATCAGCAGTATTCGATCGCTCGGTTCTTGGTGTTAGGAGGAGCCAGGGGACCAATGCTGCATCTACCCAGGCAAGTACGAGTTTTAAAAACAAAACCCCATACTTCTCTTAAAGAGGAAGTGAATTCCTTTACTGACATTTACCTATAGGTAAGCCTATAAGGCTTGCCTATAGGTACTGTAAATATCTCCTAAACATAAGCCGTTTGGGAGATATTTACATTACATGCAGCCAGTGAAATCACAGGCGCATGCACTGTGATGGAACAGCGGCGCGCATGCACGGGAGTGATGTCATTGCAGCTCTGGCCAGTCACAGAGCCTGAGCCCGCGAACCAGGTAGCAAAACTGGTGAAGATGGGAGCCCCTGCAGCGCTGACATTGTGGCGCTGGAAGAGCTCAGTTTTTCTTTTCCCCTTTTTTTTCTTTAAGTCAGCAACTACAATGTTAATGTAATTTTTAATTTTATGGTGGACCTCCGCTTTAACAAGCACTTTAGAGCCTCTGAATGAGTAGAAAGGAAGATCAAACATTCGACAATCTCTGACCCTTGTACAATAGTAGAATATATATGAATGATGGCAAGAGAGAGAGGACAAAACACAATACATCTATCAGTGTGAGTGGAACTCTATCTGGGTTGGGATAACAAGACCCAAAACAAGTTCTTCTATGGCAAAGCAAAAACTTTATTTGATGCTATTGGGGGATTGGAAATCAAGGTCTACTGTATGAAATGTTGCAGGTAGCGCATGCACACCACACGTCATTCAAATAGTTAATAAGGGGGGGTTTTAGGGGCAGGAAGAGACTTAAAGAGCACAAGAAAACTTACCTTTACTGTCTTGTCCTTTTGGTCTCTGCGATTTAAAATGAGAAAAAATAAATAAAATTAGAAAAGTGGTCCAGACTATGTGTATAATATAGTGCGAGGTTCAGTTATTCAGCAATTTCAACAGTCATCTGTACACACACTGAAGGACAAGTGTGTGTCGCCCTTCCATGCTGTTCAGTAAATAGGCAGGATTAGAACTTTCTTACTGGCTGCCATGGGCAAAACACATGTAAACCAATCATGGCCAATCACATATCTATACTACTCCTGTAATCCCCTCTGCGTAACAAAATGTGGCTGGCAACGTAGATACATACCTTAGCAACCTCAGACATAAAACAGAACAAAGCATATCCTTCTATAGTGTGTACTTAAGAGCACTAAAGCTGCATTCACACCTGAGCGTTTTCAGCTCAAAAAACGCTCGTAAAACTCCTGAGAAAATGCCTAACACAAACAAGAAAAATCCCATTCATTTCAATGGCACCTGTTCACATCTGAGCGTTTTGTCACCTGAAGCAAAACGCCTTAAGCTCAAAAAAAAAAACTTCTTTGGGGCAGATTATGGGCGTTTTTCTGCTTTTTACATTGGTGACCTGTGTATAAATGCGGCAAAATCGTGGTGATGAAGATATATAGTTTAGTAGGATTTTACAAGGGGACAATAAAGTCTCTCCAACCAATTTATAACATTTATTTATATGGTTTTGTTTATGTGTAATTAAGAAGGGTCATCGATCATATCGAATAATGCATCATTGTTTCAACGATTTTCTGATAAACATTAGAGCATAAAATTCTGTATGCGGTTTTTAAATTGTAATAAAAATTATTAGAACAAAAAAAAAAAACAAGAACACTGTCCTTAGTCTTCCTCCCTGCATTGATGAGACACCGCGCCCCCCCCCCCCCCCCCCCCCCCAAAGCTGCTTTTATTGCCGATCTCTGACCGGTGGTATCACTATCCCTCTCGCCAACATTACCTCTTAGTCTCTCTTCACACTAGTGCAGTCCTTGCGTCCGAGTTTGCTCGGGCACGGCAGACTATTCATTTGAATGGGATGCCGTGCGAAACGTACAAAAAAAAAAAAAAGTGAATGCACCTTCTTAAAAACGAGGCTGCAGGGAAACCGCATGGTCCTTTTGACCATGCGGTTTCCCTGCGGTTCCCACACCCACGATCGCGCTGAGATGCATGGGGGGTGCCATTCAAAATAAATGGCAGCCCCACATTTCTCCCAACAGCAGTGCAATTCAGCTGCAGGTATCAATGCGATTCCCGCAACCAGAACGTAGGACCCCCCCCCCCGCACTAGTGTGAACCGAGCCTTATAAAACACCACTAGTCCATCGATCGATGTGCGGACATAAGAGTGCTGGCTCACAATCTGGCAATGGAGAAAAGCACCGGATTGTAGGTTAAGAAATTATACTCTGTATTAGAAGATCCCTGTATATAAATCAATCATATTCTTCATGTGCTCAGGGATGATTTGGGCAGGAGGGAAGCGACAGTTAATTTTTGCCAGCTCTGAATGCAGCTTTAATGTGGAGACTACAATGTAACCTTACTTTCGCTTTATAAAGTTTGTTTGGGGCTTGATGAGGTCACAATCGCTGCTTCACCCAATAAGAGGAAGCCTTGTATTCACTGATAAAAAAATAAAAGACGTCCTGTGAATGGCTGAGCAGCGATCGGTCACCAGTTCAGCAGGCGGCACCTTATTCCCATGGTCACCCATCCACGGAGAGTAGCAATGAACGACGCCGCTGTTTAACAAACTTGACACTTCCCTTCCGCCACTCCCTTCTCCAATTACATCTCCATGTCAATATTGTATTGTTCACTATCCGAGGTCTGCTCTGTCATTAAGTACATAGAGAAACCCTACAGGCCCGTTCATAAGAATCCCTTCCAGTTTGGCCTTTCCACGTTTTGTTGTGGAATTAAAAAACTGGAATGTAACCACTTCCATACCAGGCCTTTTCTGGATCTTTTTGTTTACAAGTTTATTTATTTTTTGCTAGGAAATTAATCAGAACCCCCCAAACATTTTTTTTTTAAGCAGAGACTCTAGGGAATAAAATGGCGGTCGTTGCAACTTTTTACCTCACATGGTATTTGCGCAGCAATTTTTCAACCGTGTTTTTTTTTTTGGGGGGGGGGGGGGGAATAAATGTTTCACGAGTTAAAAAAAAAACAAAAAAAAAAAAACACAAACAGTAAAGTTAGCCCAATTTTTTTTTTGTATAACGTGAAAGATGATGTTATGCTGAGTAGATTAACATGTCACACTTTAAAATTGCGCACACTCGTGGAATGGCGCCAAACTTCGGTATTTAAAAATCTCCATAGGAGACTCTTTAAAAATGTTTACAGGTTACCAGTTTTGAGTTGCAGAGGAGGTCTTGGGCTAGAATTGTTGCTCTCGCTGTAACGCACACGGCGATACCTCACACGCGTGATATGAATGCTGTTTACATACGTGGGCACGACTTAAGTATGCGTTCACTTCTGTGCACGAGCACACGGGGATAGGGGCACCTAAATTTTTTTTATTGTTTATTTTACTCTTTTTTTTTACACTTTCTCTTTCATTTTTTTATCACTTTTATTCCTATTACAAGAAATGTAAACATCCCTTGTAATAGGAATGGTGTGTGACAGGTCCTCTTTATGGACAGATGTGGGGTCTATAAGACCTCACATCTCTCCTTCAGGCTGAAAGACAGATCAAACAAACAAAAAAAAAAAAAAAAAAAAAAAAAAAAAAACACACACACTGTCTCGGCCTTTCCAGCCGCGTGTCCCTGGCATTGTTTACTTCAGAGGGCTCGGACGTGACGTCATAAAGTCACGCCCGGGCCTCCAAAGGGTCATAGAGATGACTTGGGACCATCTAGTCACGAGAAATCTCTGCACTTAACTTCCGGCGGTGACCGATTCATTCTCCGGCTTGCCGATCGCACGGGCGAGCCGGTAGAAGCACCCGAGGGCGGTGGGAGGGATGTCCCCTCCCGCCGCCTGTAAGAACGATCAAGTGGCTGAACTGCCGCTATGATTGTTCTTTACGGTACAGAGAATCGCCGCCTGAAAAAAAGGATATCTGAAGGATGCCTGCAGGCATCCTTCAGATATCCCCACTCAAAGTCCATGACATATGACATGCCTACAACACATACGTCCTGTATTGTAACGTAAGAACATACGTTTAAGTATACATTTGTTGCTTGCACCCCAACCCAAGTATTGTTATAGGGGAAATCTCCAGCAAGCTTGGACATCTGGGTCCTAAAGGTTTTTGTTCCTGGCATTATTTCTCTAGCTCTGTGAGGACTGACAAGTGATCCGGTTATTGGCAATAACTCACCAGCGGCAGACCATTTTTTCCTGTTATAAAGTCTCTCCCTCAGTCTTGTAGACCAGGAGTCTCCAAACTTTCTAAGCAAAAGGTCCAGTTTACGGTCCTTCAGACTTTGGGGGGTCGGCCTGTGGCCACTGGGAGTAGAAAAGGTCCCGATGTCAGTGGGAAAAAAATAATGCCCCATTGTTTGTTTCAGTGAGAGGAATTGTGCCCCTTTATTGGTGTAATTTGGCCCTATCATTGGTGTAACTAAAAGGAGTTGTGCCCCATCATCTATGTCATTAGGTCCCATCATTGGTGTCATTGGGCCCCATCATTGGAGTAATTGAGTTGTGCCTGATCATCGATGTCATTAGGCCTCATCATTGGTGTAATTGAGCCCCATCCTCAATGTCATCGGGCCCCATCATTGGTGTAATTGAGCCCCATCCTCAATGTCATTAGGCCTCATCATTGATGTAATTCAGAGGAACTGTGCCCCATCATCGATTTCATAGGGCCCCATTATTGGTGTTATTGAGAGGAGCTGTGCTTCATCATCGATGTCATTAGGCCCCCATTGTTGGTGTCATTGGGAGGAATTGTGCACCCTTCATTGGTGTCATGGGGGGGGGGGGGGTTATGCCCCACTGTTGGTATCCCAAGGGCCAGATAAAAGCAAGCAAAAGGTCGCATCCGGACCCCGGGCCGCAGTTTGGAGACCACTGTTATAGACAAAAACTGCCTCTATAACCATCCAGTATTTGGCTGCACTCTTTTTGCCTTTTAACCTGAGCAGGCCCTACCCATGAAAAAGACCTTTAAAGCATGTTGCTACCACCACCATGCTTCACAGTAGAAGTAATGATTTCCAGGTCACAGCCAATGTTGGGCTGATTGGCTCATTGTTTTGTGCTAAGGCCAAGTTACAGTTTGGCCTCTACAGGCTATTTCTGTGTCTTCTCGCAGGCCTTTAACCCAACTCCAAACAGGATCCAACATTTTTTTTTTTAAATCGCGTTCAAGTCAAAAAAAAATTATTATTTTTTTTTTTTTTTTCATCCAGACCAATTGTGTGAAATCCTAATTAAATGCAAGTTAGAACACTACAAAAAATAAAAAAGGTTTGAAGAACTCCAGGAATTATCTATTTAAATGTGCTGGCTTACAAAGGGTCGCCACCAAGTGGATTTCTCTCTCCTTTACAGTTTTATGTCGCTATACTCCGGGCCTTCCAATTGGAGTCTTCCACAGAGCAGCCGACTGCCCATACTCTCTCATAATTCCTGGAGTTCTTCTTTAAAGGATAAGTTCACTTTAAAAAAAAAAAAATAAAAAAAAAAAAACACACACATTTTTTTTTTGCAGCAAAAGTAATAAAATGTGCATTTTTTTTGGAGCCTGTAAAGCATTGCCCCAATGCAGGTCTTCTGTAGATCTATTGGTTTATCTGTGTACCTGTACATTTTGTACAGACAGGATCAATGCACTAGCACTGTGGTCGTTCTGTAGTTCACTCACACAGAGCTGGGTGAATGAATGACGTGACCGTACGGGCTGAGCCCCGCTGATTTAAAAAAAATAAATAAATAAAGTGACAGCTAGTACAGGGAACTTTCCCCCGTACTACTGTTGGCGGGGGTGGATCAGGGAGAAGCTGTTGTGTGGGGAACATGTAACTATTGACTATTGTGCAGTCATGCAATGCTGCACCCAAACGAAATTTGTATAATTTTTTTAGACCGATAAAGCTTTCTTTTGGTGGTGTTTAATGCGTTTTTATTTTAATTTTTTTCAAAACTTTATTTTTTTTTTTTATTTAAGCAACAAAAAAAAACACAAAAAAAAAAAAAAAAAAAAAAAAAAAAAAGAAGGAAGGTTTTGCTTGTTACAAAATTTTCTAAGTAATCTCCTTCACTGATGTGCCATGATGAGGCTGCACTGATGGGCACTAAACCTTCAAAGTTCCTCCTGAGGAGAACCACCTACAAGACTTGAGGCAAAATGACAAGACTGGAGATCCGCGAAAGCACAAGACACACAACTTAGGATCATGACCCATCGCATATTTCCAATGTAAAAAATAAAAAAACCTCACACACAGGTTATGGGTGATTGACAAGATTTCAAAAGTACAAAAACCTGTCAGACATGGAATATAAACAGGTCTGAATGTTATCTGGTGGGGGGGGACAGCTTCACCACCAAGCCTGCACCCAAAAAGAACAGGTCTAGGTTCACCAATTGTAAGGACAGATAAAAGATGAGAAAGTGAAATTCTTCCATGGAAGTTTTTCATATGATACATTTGGGGATGGGGGGCATTTACTAAAAACTAGAGCAGACAGAATCTGGTGCAGTTGTGCACTGCAGCCAATCAGCTTCTAACTTAAGGTGGATGTAAACCCAATGTCATCCTTTCTAAACTACTGCCATAGGGGTTATCTATAAGGATATACACACCTCCTGCATGTATCTTTACCTGTCTAATGTCTCCCCTCTGTCTGTTATTAGACCCGAAAAACTGCAGATTCTGTGGGCGGGTCTGTTGTCTGGAGCTCGGTGGGTGGAGTCATGATGTCAGTAGACTCCCCGCCCACCTCTACACTTCCCTTGTCAATATGCATTTTCTCCTGTGTATTTCTTACACTGAACTTCTGCTATGATCTCTAACATCCAGTGAAAAGACAGGAAAGTAACCACATGACTTCAGCATGCCAAATCATGCTGAGGTGTGGAACAGCCAATCCTTGCAGAGCTGCTGAAGAAAGGAGTGGGGGAGGGAATTAAAAAATAATGCATGTCTTAGGCTAGTGCACGAGATGTAAATCACCTGTCACTCACAGCAAGGGGGAGGATTTGACAAAGTTTTTCTCAGTTTCTCAAGATTTTTCTCACTGAACAATAAAAGAGGATTGCTCAGAGATGAATTAACTCTTTGTGGCAAGACTGGGCTCAAATGATAGGAAATCGTATACTCTACAGTAGGGATATGCAATTAGCGGACCTTCAGCTGTTGCAAAACTACAAATCCCATAATGCCTCTGCCTCTGGGTGTCATGCTTGTTGCTGTCAGAGTCTTGCTATGCCTCATGGGACTTGTAGTTCTGCAACAGCTGGAGGTCCACTAATTGCATATCCCTGCTCTACATTATGACATCAAAAAAAAAAAAAAAAGAATTTTGTTTACATCCACTTTAAGCTTGTTTAATTAAGCTTTGACAAAATAAATAAAAACCTTGAAGCCGATTGGTTTCTATGCAGAGCTGCACCAGATTCTGCACTCTCCAGATTTAGTAAAGGGTGTCTGGTTGCCACATGATATAGAAAATTGGTGATCTTGGTATATTCAAAAGGTTTAGAACCTCGCCTAATTTGTTATGTTCCCCATTTAGATTGTAAGCTCTGACGAGCAGGGCCCTCTGATTCCTCTTGTACCAAATTGTAATGTAAGTGTAATGTCTGCCCTCATGTTGTAAAGTGCTGCACAAACTGTTGGCTCTATATAAATCCTGTACAATAATAATAATTTAACTTTAAACCACACAAAGGAAAATACGATATGACTACAGAAAACCAGAGGTGATAGGACGTTGAGAATCGGAATTTGGAAAGGTGGAAGTCATCATTACAGTAGGGGGGGTGATGGGAGCAGACAGGAGGGATATCTAGAGGTGGAATATAAATCTAGCAGTGGTGGGATGTGGGGGGGCGGGGGATGGGAAAGTGGGGAGTACAAGAACGAATCTTAAATAGTAAGGAACATTTGGGGGAAGGTTCAAAGTATGGAAGATATTTGAAGAGCAGTACAAACAGTTTCTAGGACATAAGGAGATTGTGATACTTTGAAGAAGAGGGCTCTCAAACTGATGAGGAAGGATGCCAAGAATTACACCAGATTACAGATAAGAGAAGGAAGATATGTAAAAGAGGAACTTTACCCAGAACAATGTGATAACAAAATAATGTTCCTTAGCAAGGAACATTCATTCCACATTATTAGTTATGCAACCAAAATTTGTGTGTGCTGTAAATGTGTCTCCAGCATTTGCTCATGTCTCTTCTTGCTGGGGGCTGCCATTTTGCTGAAGTCCAGAGCCCCTGAGCAGCAGTAAATCTTTAGGCTGTCAGCAGAGGGGCCTCTACAAATTCAGCACAGTGACTAAAAATAGAGAGCAACTGAGCATGTGCAGAGCGGGGTGAGAGTGTATTACTGGATTTCAAACAGTATAGGCACGTATTTTTTTTTTAATGTTTTACATAACTATACCTGCAAAAGGGGCCAGTCTGAAGTGATCTAGCAGGACCTAAATTTTCTGACTAAAGTTTAATTTTAAGGAAAGAAGAATGTCGTAGATTTTGAGAAGGAGGATATTAGGCAGATGGACCCTGGAATAGATATTGTGGGCTTAATGAATAAAGGATTCGTGATATTCCAGGAAAAGTTGACTTAAAGTGGAAGTCCAGGCTAGATCTAACCAAGCTTAAAATGGCCCCTCCCCCCTCCTAACGCCTTTTTAAGTGATGGTGAACCTTGGCACTCCAGGTGTTTTTGAACTACATTTCCCATGATGCTCTTGCACTCTGCAGTGTTGTTTAGCATCATGGGAAATGTAGTTTCAAAACATCTCAAGTGCCAAGGTTCGCCATCACTGGCCTAATCTAACTACCTTGTAGAAGGGAGATGCTTGTACTTACCCTCCAGTCATGTGATTGGCTCCGAGCTGATGCTTCAAGGGAGAGGACAGGCGACAATGGATGCCACCATAGCAAGCTTATGGTAACCTCACTGCCTAGACCAGTGATGGAGAACCTTGGCACCCCCAGATGTTTTGGAACTACATTTACCATGATGCTCATGCACTCTGCAGTGTAGGTGAGCATCATGGTAAATGTAGTTCCAAAACAACTGGGGTGCCAAGGTTCGCCATCACTGGCCTAGGCATTCCATACGTTGTTGGCTCTCAATCCTGAAGCCAGCCGCCGGGGGGAGAATCACATGACTTGAACTCTCTGTGGATAGGCAATTAGAAGAGAAGGGGGGGGGCCCCGGGGAACAGGAGAGAAGGGGGGGCCCGAGGGACAGGAGAGAAGGGGGGGCCCGAGGGACAGAAGAGAAGGGGGGGCCCGAGGGACAGAAGAGAAGGGGGGGCCCGAGGGACAGAAGAGAAGGGGGGGCCCGAGGGACAGAAGAGAAGGGGGGGCCCGAGGGACAGAAGAGAAGGGGGGGCCCGAGGGACAGAAGAGAAGGGGGGGCCCGAGGGACAGAAGAGAAGGGGGGGCCCGAGGGACAGAAGAGAAGGGGGGGCCCGAGGGACAGAAGAGAAGGGGGGGCCCGAGGGACAGAAGAGAAGGGGGGGCCCGAGGGACAGAAGAGAAGGGGGGGCCCGAGGGACAGAAGAGAAGGGGGGGCCCGAGGGACAGAAGAGAAGGGGGGGCCCGAGGGACAGAAGAGAAGGGGGGGCCCGAGGGACAGAAGAGAAGGGGGGGCCCGAGGGACAGAAGAGAAGGGGGGGCCCGAGGGACAGAAGAGAAGGGGGGGCCCGAGGGACAGAAGAGAAGGGGGGGCCCGAGGGACAGAAGAGAAGGGGGGGCCCGAGGGACAGAAGAGAAGGGGGGGCCCGAGGGACAGAAGAGAAGGGGGGGCCCGAGGGACAGAAGAGAAGGGAGGCCCAGGGACAGAAGAGACGTATAAAGATATTTGAAGAGGGGACAGGACAAAGAGGTCAGTCTAAAGAAATACCGAACCCAGTTACTATGTGATGCACATGCTTTTAACTTCCCTGACTGAGCCAAATCCTCCATCATGTCTCACAGGTTCCCCTCCTCCAGACACTGCCGCTCACAGTGGGAGTGTTTCAGCAGCAGAGGCAGCACAGTCAATGTAAAAAGCAGTGAGCAGGATTAGGTGTAGTCAGGTGCCGATTGACAAGCTACAACCGACATCCCACTGTAGTGAAAGCAGACACAGCCTACACGAGAGTGACCACTCCGCTCCGATTTCAGCAGCAGTGCATCACTGTTGTCACACCATCACAGGAAGCGACAGAAGTTGAACATCATCAGAAGGATTAAATATTTGTGGGACTTCTAATTAGGCGATGGAGCACATTTTTTTTTTTTTTTTTTTTAATTCTGAGGCCCTAGTTCTATTTATAAAGGTATGGAAGGAGCGGGTGTTTGGGTTGCAGTTCCTGGAGGAAGTCCTTGAACTGACTAGGCAGATTTGAGTTTACTATTACTAGGGAAAAAATAACTGATGAGCAGTTGCAAGGAAAAGAATAGTGGGTGGTCAGGGAACCTCAAGACCAATTGTGCAGAAAGAAGGGGAGGTAGGTGATGATCATAACGTCATAGTGTAGATATTAGGAAGGGGGGACACAGGGACTATGCTGACAAAATATTAGATAAACAGATGTAAAAGGGTGTCAGATACAGTATCAGATGCTGGGGTGGTACAGCCAATGGGGAGGTGTATAAGGAAGGTGCAGGGTAGATGTTAGGGATGGGGCATCTGTAAAGTACAGAGCAGAGGTTTAGGAGGTGGACTATTACAAAGGTACAGGACAGATGTTCGGAGGAGATTATCGGTAAGGTACAGTGAGGGGAAAAAAGTATTTGACCCCCCTGCTGATTTTGTACGTTTGCCCACCGACAAAGAAACAATCAGTCTATAATTTTAATGGTAGGTTTATTTTAACAGTAAAAGACAGAATAACAACAAAAATATCCAGAAAAACGCATTTCAAAAAAGTTATAAATTGATTTGCATTTTAATGAGTGAAATAAGTATTTGATCCCCTATCAATCAGCAAGATTTCCGGCTCCCAGGTGTCTTCTATACAGGTAACGAGCTGAGACTAGGAACACTCTCTTAAATGGAGTGCTCCTAATCTCAGCTTGTTACCTTTATAAAAGACACCTGTCCACAGAAGTAATCAGAGTCCAATCTCTCCATCGTGGCCAAGACCAAAGAGCTGTCCAAGGATGTCAGGGACAAGATTGTAGACCTACAAGACCATCGCCAAGCAGCTTGGTGAGAAGGTGACAACAGTCGGTACGATTATTCGCAAATGGAAGAAAAATATCAGTTTTTCTGGATATGTTTGTTGTTATTCTGTCTCTTTACCTGCCATTAAAATTATAGACTGGTCATTTTTGTCAGTGGGCAAATGTACAAAATCAGCTGGGGTTCAAATACTTTTTTTCCCCTCACTGTATAGGGCAGATGTTTGGAGTAGATTATCGGGAAGGTACAGGACAGATGATAGGGGTACGGTGGATCCAAGGGGATCAGAGGAAGATATTGGGGTGGCAAATGTTGGAGATGGGGAATCTGGAGGGCACAGAGGCAGATTTCAGGAAAAGGCGATCAGAAGCTGAGAAGGGAGTGTCAGGGACGCTGTATCCGGAGGATTACAGGATACAGATGTTGGGGAACAAGCTATGAGAGGTGGATGATAAAGGGGTGTTCTGGTGAAACAGGAGAAGGTGTTAAGAGAGAGTATGTGTGGCACAAGGGTTGATATCGGGGAAAGGTCATGAGAAGCAGATGTTGAAGGGAAGTAAAAATGGCAGAGGGGTAAAGATGTTAGAGGAGGAGTATGAGAGACAGATGTTGGAAGGGGTATCATGGATAGAACAGAAGATGTTGGGAACAAAGTACAGGGCAGATGTTGGAGGGGTATCTGGGGTACAAGGGCAAATATTGGGGGCATGAGTAGAAGGATGATGGCAAAAGTAGTGATGACAATAAGTAGGTACAGGTGAGATGTTAGAGCAGATGTTGAGAAAGTCTATGGCAGAGGGGTATCGGGGGAAGATGCTGAGAGTCTATTGGGGGGGGGGGGGGGGGGGGGGGGGGGGAGAAGATGCTGGGGTAGTCTATTTGGGGGGGGGGGGGGGGGGGATGCTGGGGTAGTCTATTTGGGGGGGGGGGGATGCTGGGAGAGTCTATTTGGGGGGGGGGATGCTGGGAGAGTCTATTTGGGGGGGGGGGGGAGATGCTGGGAGAGTCTATTTGGGGGGGGGGGGATGCTGGGAGAGTCTATTTGGGGGGGGGGGGATGCTGGGAGAGTCTATGGGAGGGGGAGATGCTGGGAGAGTCTATGGGGGGGGAGATGCTGGGAGAGTCTATGGGGGGGGAGATGCTGGGAGAGTCTATTTGGGGGGGGGGATGCTGGGAGAGTCTATTTGGGGGGGGGGGATGCTGGGAGAGTCTATTGGGGGGGGAAGATGCTGGGGGAGTCTATTGGGGGGGGAAGATGCTGGGGGAGTCTATTTGGGGGGGGGGGGGAGATGCTGGGAGAGTCTATTGGGGGGGGGGAGATGCTGGGAGAGTCTATTTGGGGGGGGAGATGCTGGGAGAGTCTATTATTTGGGGGGGGGGGAGATGCTGGGAGAGTCTATGGGGGGGGAGATGCTGGGAGAGTCTATGGGGGGGGGGGGATGCTGGGAGAGTCTATGGGGGGGGGGGATGCTGGGAGAGTCTATGGGGGGGGGGATGCTGGGAGAGTCTATGGGGGGGGGGGATGCTGGGAGAGTCTATGGGGGGGGGAGATGCTGGGAGAGTCTATGGGGGGGGGGGGAGATGCTGGGAGAGTCTATGGGAGGGGGAGATGCTGGGAGAGTCTATGGGAGGGGGAGATGCTGGGAGAGTCTATGGGAGGGGGGGGGAGATGCTGGGAGAGTCTATGGGAGGGGGGGGGGATGCTGGGAGAGTCTATGGGGGGGGGGGAGATGCTGGGAGAGTCTATGGGGGGAGATGCTGGGAGAGTCTATGGGGGGAGATGCTGGGAGAGTCTATGGGGGGAGATGCTGGGAGAGTCTATGGGGGGAGATGCTGGGAGAGTCTATGGGGGGAGATGCTGGGAGAGTCTATGGGGGGAGATGCTGGGAGAGTCTATGGGGGGAGATGCTGGGAGAGTCTATGGGGGGGAGGGGAAGATGCTGGGAGAGTCTATGGGGGGGAGGGGAAGATGCTGGGAGAGTCTATGGGGGGGAGGGGAAGATGCTGGGAGAGTCTATGGGGGGAGGGGAAGATGCTGGGAGAGTCTATGGGGGGGAGGGGAAGATGCTGGGAGAGTCTATGGGGGGAGGGATGCTGGGAGAGTCTATGGGGGGGGGGGGAGATGCTGGGAGAGTCTATGGGGGGGGGGGAAGATGCTGGGAGAGTCTATGGGGGGGGGGGGAAGATGCTGGGAGAGTCTATGGGGGGGGGGGGAGATGCTGGGAGAGTCTATTTGGGGGGGGGGGAATGCTGGGAGAGTCTATTGGGGGGGGATGCTGGGAGAGTCTATTGGGGGGGGGAGATGCTGGGGGAGTCTATTGGGGGGAGGGAGATGCTGGGAGAGTCTATTTGGGGGGGGAGATGCTGGGAGAGTCTATTTGGGGGGGGGAGATGCTGGGAGAGTCTATTTGGGGGGGGAGATGCTGGGAGAGTCTATTTGGGGGGGGGAGATGCTGGGAGAGTCTATTTGGGGGGGGGGGGAGATGCTGGGAGAGTCTATTTGGGGGGGGGAGATGCTGGGAGAGTCTATTTGGGGGGGGGGGGAGATGCTGGGAGAGTCTATTTGGGGGGGGAGATGATGATGGGAGAGTCTATTGGGGGGGGGAGATGCTGGGAGAGTCTATTGGGGGGGGGAGATGCTGGAAGGAGAGTCTATTGGGGGGGGGGAGATGCTGGGAGAGTCTATTGGGGGGGGGGGGAGAAGATGTTGGGAGAGTCTATGGGGGGTGGGGGGAAGAGAAGATGCTGGGAGAGTCTATTGGGGGGGGGGGGGAGATGCTGGGAGAGTCTATTGGGGGGGGGGGGATGCTGGGAGAGTCTATGGGAGGGGGAGATGCTGGGAGAGTCTATGGGGGGGGGGGAGATGCTGGGAGAGTCTATGGGGGGGGGGGAGATGCTGGGAGAGTCTATGGGGGGGGAGATGCTGGGAGAGTCTATGGGGGGGGGAGATGCTGGGAGAGTCTATGGGGGGGAGGGGAAGATGCTGGGAGAGTCTATGGGGGGGAGGGGAAGATGCTGGGAGAGTCTATGGGGGGGAGGGGAAGATGCTGGGAGAGTCTATGGGGGGGAGGGGAAGATGCTGGGAGAGTCTATGGGGGGGAGGGGAAGATGCTGGGAGAGTCTATGGGGGGGAGGGGAAGATGCTGGGAGAGTCTATGGGGGGGAGGGGAAGATGCTGGGAGAGTCTATGGGGGGGAGGGGAAGATGCTGGGAGAGTCTATGGGGGGGAGGGGAAGATGCTGGGAGAGTCTATGGGGGGGAGGGGAAGATGCTGGGAGAGTCTATGGGGGGGAGGGGAAGATGCTGGGAGAGTCTATGGGGGGGAGGGGAAGATGCTGGGAGAGTCTATGGGGGGGAGGGGAAGATGCTGGGAGAGTCTATGGGGGGAGGGGAAGATGCTGGGAGAGTCTATGGGGGGGAGGGGAAGATGCTGGGAGAGTCTATGGGGGGGAGGGGAAGATGCTGGGAGAGTCTATGGGGGGGGGGGAAGATGCTGGGAGAGTCTATGGGGGGGGGGAGATGCTGGGAGAGTCTATGGGGGGGGGAGATGCTGGGAGAGTCTATGGGGGGGGAAGATGCTGGGAGAGTCTATGGGGGGGGGGAGATGCTGGGAGAGTCTATGGGGGGGGGAAGATGCTGGGAGAGTCTATGGGGGGGGGAAGATGCTGGGAGAGTCTATGGGGGGGGGAGATGCTGGGAGAGTCTATGGGGGGGGAAGATGCTGGGAGAGTCTATGGAGGGGGGGGGGACTCTGAGATGCTGGGAGAGTCTATGGGGGGGAGATGCTGGGAGAGTCTATGGGGGGGAGATGCTGGGAGAGTCTATGGGGGGGGGAGATGCTGGGAGAGTCTATGGGGGGGAGGAAGAAGATGCTGGGAGAGTCTATGGGGGGGGGGAGATGCTAGGAGAGTCTATGGGGGGGAGGAAGAAGATGCTGGGAGAGTCTATTGGGGGGGGGGAGCGGGTATCAGGGGCAGATGTTGAAGGGGGAGTAAAAATGGCAGATATCAAAGAGAGGGTGGCAGAGGGGTAAAGATGTTAGAGGAGGAGTATCAGAGACAGATGTTGGAGGGGTATCATGGATAGAACAGAAGATGTTGGAGGGGTATCTGGGGTACAAGGGCAAATATTGGGGACATGAGTAGAAGGATGTTATGGAAGGGTCACCTTAGGCCCCTTTCAGACGAGGCGGATTCCGTTTCTACGGAGCCCGCCTCGGTCCGCCGGCTCAGCGGGAGATCTGTCCGCTGATCTCCGCTGAGCCGGCGGATGACAGGTCCCTCTCTGCTCACTGAGCGGGGAGGGGCTTGTCAGGCGCCGCTGCCGCCTATGGAGGGATCGGACGAAAACGGACAGCGTGTCCGTTTTCGTCAGATCTCACCCGATCCGATCGCGACGGACCTGGACGTAGAGCCATCCGTCTGCTCTCCAGCGAATCGAACGGGGTCGGATGTCAGCGGACATGTCTCCGCTGACATCCGACGCTCCATAGGCTAACATGGATCGCCCGTTCAGGTCCGCCGTCAAAACTGACAGGCAGACCTGAACGGTCCGATCGTGTGAAAGGGGCCTTATGGTAAAAGTAGTGATGTTAATGAGTAGGTACAGGTGGGAAGTTAGATCAGAGAAAGTCTATGGGGGAGGGGTATGGGGCAGATGCTGGGAGAGTGTATGAGGCAGATCTCAGAGTTGGGGTAAGATCCAACCTCTGTGAGGGAGGAGGATTATTAGGGGCGATACTGGGGGAGAAGGGCTATCAGGCAGATGATTGGGGGGGGGGGGGTCTCAGGATTGGGGTAGAATCAGACCCCTGTGGGAGAGAGGGATTGTTGGGGGGGGGGGGGGGCAGATACTGGGGAGGGGGAGAGGAGGGTTGTTGGGTCTATGGGGGGCAGATCTCAGGGTTGGGGTAGGATCAGACCCCTGTGGGGGAGGGGGGTTGTTGGGGAAGGGGGTAGATGATGGGGCAATGGGCAGATGTTGGGGTATTAGGGAGCGGATATTGAGGTAGAGGGGGGGTAGGATCAGACCCCATGTGATGAAGGATTATTAGGGGGGCAGATATTGGGGGAGGAGGGTTGTTGGGGGGCAAATCTCCAGGTTGGGGTAGGATCAGACCCCTGTGGGTGATCATTAGGGGGCAGATGTTGGGGGGGGGGGAGGGTGTATTTTGGGGGCAGATTCCAGGGTTGGGGTAGGATCAGACCCCTGTGGGGGAGGGGGATCATTGAGGGGGAGGGGTGTATTTTAGGGGCAGATACCAGGGTTGGGGGAGGGGGTCAATAGGGGGCAGATGTTGGGGAGGGGTGTATTTTGGGGGCAGATCCCATGGTTGGGGGAGGGGATCATTAGGGGACAGATCCCAGGGATGGAGTAGGATCAGACCCCTGTGGGGGATTAGTCTATATTGGGGCAGATCCCAGGGTTGGGGTAGGATCAGACCCCTGTGGGGGAGGGGATCATTAGGGGGCAGAAGTTGGGGGGGGGGGGGGGGAGTATTTTGGGGGCAGATCCCAGGCTTGGGGTAGGATCAGACCCATGGGGGGGGGGGGCAGATGTTGTGGGGAGGGGGATCATTAGGGGCAGATGTTGGGGGGGGAGGGGTGTATTTAGGGGCAGTTCCCAGGGTTGGGGTAGGATCAGACCCCTGTGGGGAGGGTGATCATTAAGGGGCAGATGTTGTGGGGGATGGGTGTATATAGGGGGCAAATCCCAGGGTTGGGGTAGGATCAGACCCTTGTGGGGGAGGGGGATCATTAAGGGGTAGATGTTGTGGGGGAGGGGTGTATATAGGGGGCAGTTCCCAGGGTTGGGGTAGGATCAGACCCTTGTGGGGGAGGGGTGTATATAGGGGGCAGATCTCAGGGTTGGGGTAGGATCAGACCCTTGTGGGGGAGGGGTGTATATAGGGGCAGTTCCCAGGGTTGGGGTAGGATCAGACCCTTGTGGGGGAGGGGTGTATATAGGGGGCAGATCTCAGGGTTGGGGTAGGATCAGACCCTTGTGGGGGAGGGGTGTATATAGGGGCAGTTCCCAGGGTTGGGGTAGGATCAGACCCTTGTGGGGGAGGGGTGTATTTAGGGGGCAGATCTCAGGGTTGGGGTAGGATCAGACCCTTGTGGGGGATGGGCAGATGTCGGGGTATTATTAGGAGGCGGATGTTGGGGGAAGGGGGGAGTAGATCTCAGGGTTGGGGGTAGGATCAGACCCTTGTGGGGGAGGGGTGTATTTAGGGGGCAGATCTCAGGGTTGGGGTAGGATCAGACCCTTGTGGGGGAGGGGTGTATTTAGGGGGCAGATCTCAGGGTTGGGGTAGGATCAGACCCTTGTGGGGGAGGGGTGTATTTAGGGGGCAGATCTCAGGGTTGGGGTAGGATCAGACCCTTGTGGGGGAGGGGTGTATATAGGGGGCAGATCTCAGGGTTGGGGGTAGGATCAGACCCTTGTGGGGGAGGGGTGTATATAGGGGGCAGTTCCCAGGGTTGGGGTAGGATCAGACCCTTGTGGGGGAGGGGTGTATTTAGGGGGCAGATCTCAGGGTTGGGGGTAGGATCAGACCCTTGTGGGGGAGGGGTGTATATAGGGGGCAGTTCCCAGGGTTGGGGTAGGATCAGACCCTTGTGGGGGAGGGGTGTATTTAGGGGGCAGATCTCAGGGTTGGGGGTAGGATCAGACCCTTGTGGGGGAGGGGTGTATATAGGGGGCAGTTCCCAGGGTTGGGGTAGGATCAGACCCTTGTGGGGGAGGGGTGTATTTAGGGGGCAGATCTCAGGGTTGGGGTAGGATCAGACCCTTGTGGGGGAGGGGTGTATATAGAGGCAGATCTCAGGGTTGGGGTAGGATCAGACCCTTGTGGGGGAGGGGCAGATGTCGGGGTATTATTAGGAGGCGGATGTTGGGGGGAGTAGATCTCAGGGTTGGGGTGTAGAGTCACCCCTCGGGTGGGTGGGGGGAGGGGTGAGGCCCCTGTGTCTCTCTCACCTGCGGGTCCACGCTGGTGGCAGACATGATTCATGTAGAGCGGAGTGGAGGCCGCGCTGTGTACAGGCCGCACTAGGCCGGCTCCTTCTCTCTTCCTCTCAGTCGGTGGGGCGGAGCGGGCGCAGGGCGGTGTCGGGGGTCTCGGGCTATCTTTCCAGTCGGGGTGTGAGGCCTGGCCCGGGACTTCCACACTCACCAATGGCGGCGGGGACTGGGCAGAGTGCGGCTGACGTCAGCAGCGGCGCAGGGCAGGCCGGGTAGCGGAAGCCTCCGCACATGCGCACACGGGACGCAGGAGTCAGCGCGGCCGAAAAAGCGGAAGTGACGCGTGGGTAGTGAGGGCGGAAGTGAAGCAGAGGGGAGCGGCCCGAGCACGTGACTGCCGCCCAGCCTCATTATCCCATTATTCCTGTGCACGCTGGAGCAGAGGGGGAGGAGTCTGGTTGCTATGAGTGACAGCCCCACCTCTTTTTTTCTAGCAGCGCACCGACATAGCCCTTTACCTCAAGTGGACATGTCATGTTCAAACTGTGTAAATAAAGTTTAAAGAATGAAAGCAAGCATGGTCTTCTGGTTACTATGTTCTTTTGTGTAGGGGAGTCCTATGGTATCAAACACACTGATCTCTATCTTCTGCCCCTCCGTCAATTTCACGGTCCACTAGAGTGACCACGTGTCCCGGATTCCCCCGGGACAGTCCCGCATTTTGCAGGTCTGTCCTGAGTCCCCGAAACCTTAATTCCGGGACAATACAGTGTCCTAGAACAAAACTGACACCAACCCCCCTCCCTCCCCCACACACACACACACCAGGGCCAGTCTGATGCCCCCAAAAAAGGCCGCCATATCGCTGCTTTACTCGCTGACAGTACTTGACCTGGCTGGACGAGACCAATTTTACCGCACTCTACACTGCCCGGACCGCCTGGTGTTTAGCAACCAGTGACATCACATCACCACAGAGCGAGGCCTCAACATTCAGAGTGGGGGAGGATTTAACTTCCTCCTCCTCTGAGCCTAGTGCTTTAGCTCCACCCCCCAACTAGTGAAGAACTACAGGTCCCAGCATGAACTCGTGAAATCTATGGGGTTACATCCTTAGATATCAGGGGTTCATGCTGGGACCTCATATATCTCAGGGATTCATGCTAGGACTTGTAGTCCATTACTTTTTTTGGGGGGGGGAGTCACATCCTTAGATATCAGGGGTTCATGCAGGGACTTGTAGTCCATTACTTATGGGGGGGGAGTCACATCCTTAAATCTCAAGGGTTCATGCTAGGACTTGTAGTCCATTACTTTTGGGGGGTCATGTCCTTAGATCTCAGGGGTTCATGCTGGGACCTCATATATTTCAGGGGTTCATGCTGGGACTTGTAGTCCTTTACTTTTTGAGGAGAGGAGTCACATCCTTAGATATCAGGGGTTCATGCTGGGACTTTTAGTCCATTACTTTTGGGGGGAGTCACATTCTTAGATATCAGGGGATCATGCTGGGACCTCATATATCTCAGGGGTTCATGCTAGGACTTGTAGTTCATTACTTGTGGGGGGGGGGGTCAAATCCCAAATCCTTAGATCTCAGGGGTTCATGCCAATACTTGTAGTCCATCACTTTTTTGGGGGGGTCACAGCCTTAGATCTCAGGGGTTCGTGCTGGGACTTGTAGTCCATCACTTTTGGGGGGAGTCACATCCTTAGGTAACAGGGGTTCATGCTGGGACTTCTAGTCCATTACTTTTGGAGGGGGGGCCACATCCTTAGATATCAGGGGCTCATGCTGGGACTTGTAGTCCATCACTTGTGGGGGGGTCACATCCTTAGATCTCAGGGGTTCATGCTGGGACTTGTAGTCCATCACTTTTGGGGGGAAGTCACATCCTTAGATATCAGGGGTTCATGCTGGGACTTGTAGTCCATTACTTTTGGAGGGGGGGGGCACATCCTTAGATATCAGGGGCTCATGCTGGGACTTGTAGTCCATCACTTGTGGGGGGGGTCACATCCTTAGATCTCAGGGGTTCATGCTGGGACTTGTAGTCCATCACTTTTGGGGGGGAGTCACATCCTTAGATATCAGGGGTTCATGCTGGGACTTGTAGTCCATTACTTTTGGAGGGGGGGCACATCCTTAGATATCAGGGGCTCATGCTGGGACTTGTAGTCCATCACTTGTGGGGGGGTCACATCCTTAGATCTCAGGGGTTCATGCTGGGACTTGTAGTCCATCACTTTTGGGGGGAAGTCACATCCTTAGATATCAGGGGTTCATGCTGGGACTTGTAGTCCATTACTTTTGGAGGGGGGGCACATCCTTAGATATCAGGGGCTCATGCTGGGACTTGTAGTCCATCACTTGTGGGGGGGGTCACATCCTTAGATCTCAGGGGTTCATGCTGGGACTTGTAGTCCATCACTTTTGGGGGGGAGTCACATCCTTAGATATCAGGGGTTCATGCTGGGACTTGTAGTCCATTACTTTTGGAGGGGGGGCACATCCTTAGATATCAGGGGCTCATGCTGGGACTTGTAGTCCATCACTTGTGGGGGGGTCACATCCTTAGATCTCAGGGGTTCATGCTAGGACTTGTAGTCCATCACTTTTGGAGGGGGAGTCACATCCTTAGATATCAGGGGCTCATGCTGGGACTTGTAGTCCTTTACTTTTGGGGGGGGGGAGTCACATCCTTAGATCTCAGGAGTTCATGCTAGGACTTGTAGTCCATTACTTTTTTTTTGGGGGGGGGGGGATTAGTCACATCCTTAGATCTCGGGGGTTCATACTGGGACTTGTAGTCCATTACTTTTGGGGTGGGGGGGAGTCACATCCTTACATCTCAGGGGTTCATGCTGGAACTTGTAGTCCATTACTTTTGGAGGATGTGACCCTCCCAAAAGTGAAGGACTGCAAGTCCCAGCATGAGCCTCTCAGAGTTGAGGACATCATAAACCCCCCACCACCCAACTAGTGAATTGGCAAAAAAGTGGGTGTCCCTGAATGGCAGTTTGGAAATGTGGTCACCCTAAGTCTAACCATGGCACCATCATTTTTTAAGGGGTGTCTGTAGATAAAAAACAAACTGTGCGGCTCTTACTAAAGTTGAATAATACCCTTTGTATAGGTGTAGGCCATTTATGTACCTCATTAAGCCTGACTGGAATACTCCAAGGACATTGCTAAGAGAGGCTTGCTGGGCCTCTCTCAGCAACGTGCTTAGCAATGTACTGGGAGTATTCCAGTCAGGCTTCATGAGGTACATAAATGGCCTACACCTATAGCAGACATCCCAACCTGCAAAAACTCATTTCAGGGAGGTGACAAACTCATTTCAGGAAGGTGACGCTTCGCACTGGCGCCGACCTCCCCCCCCCCCCAATGCAGCCTTACCAGTGCCAATTAAATGCAGCCTTACCCATGCCCATGAAATGCAGCCTTACCCGTGCCCATGAAATGCAGCCTTACCCGTGCCCATGAAATGCAGCCTTACCCGTGCCCATGAAATGCAGCCTTACCCGTGCCCATGAAATGCAGCCTTACCAGTGCCCATGAAATGCAGCCTTACCAGTGCCCATGAAATGCAGCCTTACCAGTGCCCATGAAATACAGCCTTACCAGTGCCCATGAAATTCGCTTTGAATATCTCGGCAGCAACTGTAACAAATTCCCGCCTCCTATGATACACGTCACACTGATTTAATGTATCATTTGATCAGTGTTCCATCTACCTAGGAGGCAGGACTTCGTTACAGTCCTCCACCTCGCACAGACTGGCATTCCTTGGCAAGGACGTCATCACATCCGCCTGTCACTCAGCCACAGACAGATAACAGAGCAGCCCGAGTGACCGCCGCAGCCGTACTCCATTCGGCCACTCGGGCTGCTCTGTTTTCTGTCTGTGGCTGAGTGACAGACCATAGGTGTACCCAGCCTATTACATTAGGGTGTGCACCCCGAAGTTCAAACACACGTGTATGCAGGAGAGGAAGAATGTATGACAGTGGGCAGTATGTACAGGAGAGGAGTGTGGAGGGTATGACAATGGGTAGTATGTACAGGAGAGGAGTGTGGAGGGTATGACAGTGGGCAGTATGTACAGGAGAGGAGTGTGGAGGGTATGACAGTGGGTAGTATGTACAGGAGAGGAGTGTGGAGGGTATGACAGTGGGTAGTATGTACAGGAGAGGAGTGTAGAGGGTATGACAGTGGGTAGTATGTACAGGAGAGGACTGTGGAGGGTATGACAGTGGGTAGTATGTACAGTAGAGGAGTGTGGAGGGTATGACAGTGGGCAGTATGTACAGGAGAGAAGTGTGGAGGGTATGACAGTGGGTAGTATGTACAGGAGAGATGGTTGGAGGAAATTACAGTGGGCAGTATGTACAGGAGAGGAGTGTGGAGGGTATGACAGTGGGCAGTATGTACAGGAGAGGAGTGTGGAGGGTATGACAGTGGGCAGTATGTACAGGAGAGAAGTGTGGAGGGTATGACAGTGGGTAGTATGTACAGGAGAGGAGTGTGGAGGATATGACAGTGGGCAGTATGTATAGGAGAGGATTGTGGAGGGTATGACAGTGGGCAGTATGTACAGGAGAAGAGTGTGGAGGGTATGACAGTGGGCAGTATGTACAGGAGAGAAGTGTGGAGGGTATGACAGTGGGTAGTATGTACAGGAGAGGAGTGTGGAGGATATGACAGTCGGCAGTATGTATAGGAGAGGAGTGTGGAGGGTATGACAGTGGGCAGTATGTACAGGAGAGGAGTGTGGAGGGTATGACAGTGGGCAGTATGTATAGGAGAGGAGTGTGGAGGGTATGACTGTGGGCAGTATTTATAAGAGAGGAGTGTGGAGGGTATGAAAGTGGACAGTATGTACAGGAGACTAGTGTGGAGGGTATGAAAGTGAGCAGTATGTACAGGAGACGAGTGTGGAGGGTATGACAGTGGGCAGTATGTACAGGAGACGAGTGTGGAGGGTATGACAGTGGGCAGTATGTACAGGAGACGAGTGTGGAGGGTATAACAGTGGGCAGTATGTATAGGAGACGAGTGTGGAGGGTATGACAGTGGGCAGTATGTACAGGAGACGAGTGTGGAGGGTATGACAGTAGGCAGTGTGTACAGGAGACGAGTGTGGAGGGTATAACAGTGGGCAGTATGTATAGGAGAGGAGTATGACGGGTATGACAGTGGGCAGTATGTATAGGAGAGGAGTGTGGAGGGTATGACAGTGAGTAGTATGTACAGGAGAGGAGTGTGGAGGGTATTACTGCTAATGATACCATTGTCAATATTAAAATCTTGTATATAGTCCCTTATCATCCCCTCCAAGAGCTTACATACTATTGATGTTAGGCTAATTAGTCTGTAATTCCCAGGGATGTATCTTGGCCCTTTTTTAAATATTGGTGCTACATTGGCTTTTCTCCAATCAGCTGGTACCATTCCAGTCAGTAGACTGTTCGTAAAAAATAGAAACAATGGTCTGGCAATTACTCGACTGAGTTCCTTAAGGACACTCGGGTGCATCCATCTGGTCCCAATGACTTATTAATGTTGAGTTTTTCAAGTCTATTTCTAATTCTGTCTTCTGTTCATGAGGGTGGTTCCTGTGACATGTCATGAGGATAAACATTGCAGATTTGGCTACTGAAGCTCCCCTATTCCCTCATGAAGACTGAGGAGAAGACTAAATTTAATACCTTTGCCATCTCTCCATCCTTAGTAACCAGATTCCCTTCATCATTCTTTATGGGACCAATATGATCTGACCTCCCTTTCTTACTATTTATGTACTTAAAGAATTTCTTGTGATTTTTTAACTCTCCTCCGATATGTGCCTTTCGTGTTCTATCTTAGCCGCCCTGATTGCACCCTTATGCCGCGTACACACGATCGCACATTCCAGCAACAAAATCCATGTTTTTTTCCGACGGATGTTGGCCCAAACTTGTCTTGCATATACACGGTCACACAAAGTTGGTCGGAAATTCAGAGCGTAAAGAACCCGGTGACGTAGAACACGTACGACGAGCCGAGAAAAATTAAGTTCAATAGCCAGTGTTGCTCTTCTGCTTGATTCCGAGCATGCGTGGAACTTTGTGGGTCGGAATTGTGTACACACGATCAGAATTTCCGACAACAGATTTTGTTGTCGGAAAATTTGAGATCCAGGTCTCAAATTTTGTGTGACGAAAATACAGATGGAAAATGTCTGATGGAGCCTACACACGGTCGGAATTTCCGACAAAAAGCTCCCATCGAACATTTTCCGTCGGAAAATCCGACCGTGTGTACAAGGCATTACATTTCTTGTTGCATTCTTTGCAAAGTTGGAATGCTGATGATGATCCCTCAACCTTGTATTTTTTGAAGGCCTTCTACTTTGCTTTTATATGCATTTTTATGTTGGAGTTAAGCCACCCAGCACTATTATTAGCTCTTTTAAATTTATTTCCCATTGGTATGCGCTGGCTAATGCCCTTATTTATTATGCTTTTAAAGCATACCCATTTTTCCTCCGTGTTCTTTGTTCCTAAGATTGTATCCCAATTTGTATCTTCTAGCAAGGTTCATAGTTTAGGGAAGTTGGCTCTTTTGAAATGCAGTGTCTTTGTATTCCCCTTATGTTTCCTATTTGTGTGATTTATACTAAAATGAATTAACCTGTGATCGCTGTTTCCTAAATTGCCCCGTATTTTCACATCCGTGATCAGGTCTGTATTGTTGGTAATCAGTAGGTCTAGTAACGCTTTGTTTCTAGTTGGTGCATTTACCATCTGACCCATGAAATTGTCCTGCAAGACATTTAGAAACTGGCAAGCCTTAGATGAATGCGCGGTTCCTTCCACCCAGTCTATGTCTGGATAATTAAAATCCCCCTTATAATGACACCTCCCATTCCTGCTGCTAATCCAAATTGTAAAATGGGAGGTCCGCCTCTGCCTCCTCCCTCAGGTTAGGTGGCCTATAGCATACTCCCAGTATTACTTTCCCCTTAGTTTCCTCCCTTTGTAGCTCTAAGGATTCCACCTCCTCCCTAGCTCCCTTAGTGATGTCATCCCTCACATTCACTTGTACACCATTTTTGAAAAAACAGACATACCCCTCCCCCCTTTTTACCCTCTCTATCCCTGCGATATAGGAAATACCCTTGAATGGTTGCCAGCCAATTATGAGATCTGTCGAACCAAGTCTCTGTAATTCCTACAAAATCGAAATCCTCCTCGTACAACAGTAGCTTGTCAGAAACCATGAAATCAGACCAAGACAGAAGTATAGTTAAATCACACGTGTTTAATAATAAAAATAAAAAGAACAAACATAGTCAAAACATAGCCAAAGTTCAGTAACCGGAATGGATAGTAAGCCAAGCCAGAAGTCAGGGATCAATGTAGTGGAACAGCAAGCAGGAACTGGAGCCAGAAGAGATGTCAGCAAAGCAAGTCTTTAAACAGGAACGCAGGAGATTGTTTATGTGCTGTTGACCAAGGCAAAGGCAGAGATACTTTGGGCTGGATGGCTTAAAGTGGGGTTCCACCCAAAAAACAAAAATACCTGTAAAAATTCTAAAAAAAAAACAGAAAAACATTTGGATATTTTTTTTTTTTCACTTACCTCTAAATGCCTGTTGCTAGGTGGTCCCTCGTAGTCTGCCTGTTCCTTTGCCTGGGCTGGTGACATCACTTCCCCCCCAGGCACAGGAAGGGCTCCACTCTGCTCCCTCCCTCCTGTCAATCATCTGGGACCCAATACAGGTCCCAGTTGATTGAGCGGCCAATCACGGCGCGCGGCGCCGCTCGCACATGCGCAGTGGGTGCCAGGCTGTGAAGCCAGAGCCCGGCACGCACAGTTGAAATGCCGGCGCCGACGAGCGGAGGGGGGGGACGAGCGGGGCTTCGATCCCCACATCGCTGGACCCAGGGACAGGTAAGTGTCCAATTAAAAGTCAGCAGCTGCAGTATTTGTAGCTGCTGACTTTTAATTTTTTTTTTTTTTTTGACGGCCCCCCTGGGTGGAACTCCTCTAAGGCCCCTTTCACACGGGACGGATCCGTGTTGATCCACCCCGTGTTTATCCGCTGCTCAGCGGGGATAGCTCCGTTTTCCCCAGCTGAGCAGGCAGATGACAGGGCGGGACCCGCACACTGTGCAGGGACCGCCCTGTCAGATCTCCGCTCTCCCCTATGGGGGATCGGAGGAACACGGACCGTCTGTCCGTGTTCATCCGATCCGCTCTGCAGACGGATAGAAAAATAGGATTTTCTTCCGTCCGCAGAATCGGACGAGAGCGGAGCCGGACAACATCGGGTGTCAGCGGATGTACATCCGCTGACACCCGCTATCCCATAGGGATGCATGTATGTCCATATTTCATCCGAAAACGGATGGATGAAATACGGACATACTGTCCGCATGTGTGAAAGGGGCCTAAGTAGGCAGGACTGACGAGCAGGATATCATCAACAGCTGAGTAACAAGTTTCTTAGAAGTGGGCAACTTCTTAAGTGGAATACAATGAGACATTTTTGAGAACCGGTCAACCACCATAAGGATAACTGTGTTGCCCTGGGACAGACAAATGGCCCCTGCCCCCACCTATAACTGGCCTTCGCAGCAAGGAGCACACGGAAGGACTATCACATGAAAGACAAAAACAGAACATTCCATAGCTCAACTCACCAACCAGTCTGCCAACCGACCAAATTAACCTGTCCAAAAGTCTGTGTTAAAAACAGGGGTTTAGTTACACGCATTTGCAAATGCATGCATAAGCTGCAGGGCTCTTCACGGCACCCTGCGTATGCTTGCAGTCTTAACTCTACTGAATTTATAAGTGTCCCCACAATGGAAGCACATTCATTAAATGGATAGATGAGGGGCAGGTGGGCCTGGAGGCAGCCCAATCCCCCTTAAAGGAACAGGAGCACATTGGACACCCAGCAAGAGCACAATGGCAGCAAAGGTGTACAGTGTGTCCCCGGACCATATTTACACCAGTAATCTGGGAGAGAGGCGTTTAGCCTCAGACAAGAATGTTAGATTCTTATGGTTCGTAAGAATGAGAACCGGCACAGTGGTACCTTGGAGGAGATGTCTCCATTCTTTCAGGGCTAAAATGATCGCCAACAGCTCTCTGTCACCAATCTCGTAATTGCACAATTACGTGACAATTTCTTGGAAAAGTAGCCACAAGGATGCATAGCGCTCTCAGATGTAGGACGTTGAGACAGAAGGCCGCCAACACCAGTCTCAGAAGCATCAACCTCAAGGATAAAAGGTAACGTATATATATATTTTTTGTCATTTTTCAATCACTTGTGACAAAAAAATAAAACATTCAATGTGCTCAACAAGCCCCTAAGCAAATTCCTGCAGATTAAAATGGTGGTTGTTGCAAATTTTTTTTTCAGACAGTATTTGCGCAGCGATTTTCCAAACGCAATTTTTTTGGAAAAAAAACACTTTTTTGAATTTGAATGCACTAAAACACACTATATTGCCCAAATGTTTGATAAAATATAAAATATGATTTTATGCCGAGTACATAGATATCAAACACGACATGCTTTAAAATTGCGCACAACCGTGCAGTGGCGACAAACTACATACATTTTTAAAAGCCTTTACAAGTTACCACTTTAGATTTACAGAGGAGGTCTACTGCTAAAATGACTGCTTTCGATCTGACGTTCACAGTGATACTTCACATGCATGGTGCAATTGCTGTTTACATATGACACGAGACCGACGCTTGCGTTTGCCTTTGCACGCGAGCACGGGGGGGGGCAGGGGTGCTTTTTTATTATTTATTTTGCTTTTTTATTTTATTTTTAAACTGTTCCTTTCATTTTTTTTAATCATTTTTATTGTTATCACAGAGAATGTAAATATCCCCTATGATAGCAATAGGTAGTGACAGGCACTCTTTTAGAAAAAGAATTGGGTCTATTAGACTCTAGATCTCTCCTCTGCCCTCAAAGCATCTGACCACATCAAGATCAGTGTGATAAGATGCTTTCCCAATTCCCCAATGGCGCTGTTTATATCTGGCGATGTCATGAAATGCTCGTAGCTTCCGGTTTCTTAGGCCATAGAGATGACTGGAGCCATTCTGATCCTCAATCAGCTCTATGGTCAGCTGGCGGAGCCACCGGTTGCATTATCAGGTTCCCCGGTGGGACATGAGAGCCAGAGAAAACCATGGAAGACAACGGGAGGGGGTGAGGGGGAACGTTCCCTCCCACTGCTTGTAAAAGCAGTCTAGCGGCTAATTAGCAGCTAGGATTGCTTTTACATGAAAGCCGTCCGATGGCTGAAAAGAACGATATCATGATGATACCTAAACCTACAGGTATCATTCTGGTATAACCACTCAAAGTCCACCAACATACCAGTGTGTTGCTGGTCCTTGTTGGGCATATATTGTAATGTTCTTTTTTTTCATGCAGCCTGTGGGCTGAACAAAAAAAAAATATTGATCGGTGGGTATGCCCGCCATTAGAATACCGCCCTGCATTCACCCACTTCTAATGATGGGCATACATGCACCGGTTTTTGTTTTTTTTAACTGTGGTGATGAAGTCACCTCCCACAGCACTGGAGTCGCTGATTTATCGTGAGAGCAAATGCTGTTGCTGTCAAGATAAAAAAATCAGTGCTGCAGCTGAATGGTGTACCTGAAATGCAAACAATGGTAACAATAAAACATTAACTAAATAAAACCACAACAATTTGTGCCAAAAAAGAGTAAAAAATATATGCCGAAGCATGGGAGCAATCTGTCCCTAATGTTAGGGGCAAATCGTCCCTCCACCCCTGCCCCCATGCTTCTGCATATATGCTCTTTTTTATTTTAACTGTGATGGAGAAATCACCTCCCACAGCGCTGGAGTCACTGACTTGCGTATCATGAGAGAAAACGCTGTTGCTGTCAAGATAAATAAGTCAGTGCTGCAGCTGAATTGTGTACCTGAAAAGCAAACAATGGTAACAATAAAACACTAACTTAATAAAACCACAACAATCTGTGCCAAAAAAAGAGTAAAAAATATATGCCGAAGCATGGGGGCAATCCGCCCCTAATGTTAGGGGCAAATCGCCCCTCCACCCCTGCCCCCATGCTTTGGCATATATGCTCTTTTTTTTTAACTGTAATGGTGAAATCACCTCCCACAGCACTGGAGTCACTGATTTACGTATCGTGAGAGGAAACGCTGTTGCTGTCAAGATAAATAAATTGGTGCTGCAGCTGAATGGCGTACCTGAAAAGAAAATAATAGTTAACAATAAAACACAGTAAGCAGTAAAGTATAAAAGAATTACATACCTGAAAAGCAAACGTGATAAAACATAGTAAACATAGTAAAAAGAGCAGAACAATAGAGAGAGAATAGAGAGAGAGCAATAAAACGACAACTCATTTTGGCTTTATTTTTTTTTAACTTTTTGTTTTTCTTTTTTTACACTTTCATTTGTAACTGTAATGCCCTGTACACACGATCAGACATTGATCGGACATTCCGACAACAAAATCCATGGATTTTTTCCGACGGATGTTGGCTCAAACTTGTCTTGCATACACACGGTCGCACAAAGTTGTCGGAAAATCCAATCGTTCTGAACGCAGTGACGTAAAACAAGTACGTTGGGACTATAAACAGGGCAATAGCCAATTGCTTTCGTCTCTTAATTTATTCTGAGCATGCGTGGCACTTTGTCCGTCGGATTTGTCTGCACACGATCGGAATTTAAAGGATCGGATTTTGTTGCCGGAAAATTTTATAGCATGCTCTCAAACTTTGTGTGTCGGAAAATCCGATGGAAAAAGTCCGATGGAGCCCACACACGGTCGGATTTTCCGACAACACGCTCCGATCGCACATTTTCCGTCGGAAAATCCGACCGTGTGTACGGGGCATTACTGTTCCAGATTTGAGTCTCTCAAAATGCGATGGCATCTTTGGAGACCATGTGAAAGTGTACCGTAGACTGTGCCATGCTGTACCCTACGCTAATACTCCACTAGTGTGTGGTAGCATTCAAAACATTCACCAATGCAAAGACCAGGATGGTCAGGACAGGAGGGACAATAATAGCGGTTGTCACACCTATATCCGTGCTTGCTATAGATATGACGTCTTCTTTGGGGTGATTAAGGTCCTCTCATATTAAGGTTGTATTCGTGGACACAGAGGGGTTTCTCCACAACACTAGTCGCCGTAGCAATTTGGACTGTCGTATCTTCGCGAAGGGAGGACAGAACAAAAACATTCTGTGAATCCCTCCACTTCACTGCGGGCAAATTATTACTTCTCAAGCAGGCTCTCTCCCCCAGCCAAAGATGGGAATCTAAAAGCCGATGGGGTAAGCCCCAGCGATTAGATCACAATGTGCCACATGCACCAATTTCATGATCAAACAAGTGACTAAAAAGTGTCACGCTCGTGTAATAATTGTCCACGTACAAGTGGTACCCTCTGAAAAAGGGTGACACCAAGTCCCACACAATCTTACCAGCGCTCCCTATGTAGTTTGGGCAGTTCTCGGGCTGCATGTGACTATCTTTGCCCTCGTAAACCATAAAACTACATATATAGCCTGTGGCCCTGTCACAGAGCTTATACAACTTGACCCCATATCTGGCACGCTTGCTGGGAAGATACTGTTTTAATGACAAGCGGCCAGAAAACTTAATCAGGGACTCATCAACGCAGACAACTTGATGGGGAGTAAACAATACTGCAAACTGTTGGTTGAAGTGGTTTACGAGGGGCCGAATTTTGTGGAGCCGATCGTTTTCAGGGTCACCCCGAGGACGACAGAGTTCATTGTCATTAAAATGCATGAACCGCAAGATCTGCTCGTATCGTGCCCTGGTCATGGAGGCAGAGAACACGGGCATATGGTAAATTGGGTCAATATGACCGAAACTCACTTTATTGAGTTATGCCCATGAGGAGGGATAGGCCCAGAAAGGTCTTTAATTCGGAGACCGTCTCCAATCTCTGGCAAGGGTCAACTGGGGATTAGCGGCGATGAATTGACCAGCATACAAATTTCTTTGGTCCACAATAGATCTATAGAGATCTTCGGTGAAAAACAGTGAATAAAAATCAAGTGACGTCAAATCAACTGTTTCCACCTGAATTCCGGTTTGGCCAGTGAATGGGGGATGTATGGATGCTGCAGTGGTGGGCTCCCAATTAGGATCGGCAAATGCAGCAGGAAGGGCACTATGGGGTCGACAGGCCTGTGTTTATCTTCTTCTGGCTGCGGGACACTACTTGTGCTAGCCACCTCACCAGCTTAAACTGCACTTATGGGACTCGTCACGTGTTGCTGCAGTGCTGGTTGTACGACCAGGATGTACTAGGCCGCTGGTGCTTGCCAGTTCACCAGTTGCTTCATACGAGAGCCCTGTGGTTCTTGCACCTCAACGACAGCAGAAGAACAGGGTTGGGTACGCCTGACCTTGGCAGGGACCACTACTCCGTCATCAGAGCTATCTGTCAGGGTGCCGCTGCTGTCTACCGGTTCGTATTCTGAGCCTGAATCTGACAGATGGATGACTTCCTCTTCACTCTCAACTGTCATGCTCAGAATTCGATTAGACATTGTGGCCTCTAAATTTACTGGAACAACTAGTGAAACTCACAGGAAAAAAGAGCACCTGATTGTCAGCGACTGCTTCAATCGCTACCAAAAAAACTGTTAGCATTCGCAGGGATCAGGCCTGTCTCTGTGAACACTGCAGTTATGTGTTTTGTAAGTGACAGTGATCGATTGATACTGCACTTGGGTGGGCTGGGCTGGGCAGAGGGGCTAAACGCAGGTGCTAGCAGGAATCTGGGCTGATCCCGATAAGGCTGCCTTTTTGGGAACCCTAAACTACTAGGGACGCTAGTACAGATCTGATCAGATCAAAGATATTGATCTGTTCAGACACTATACTACTAAGGGAGGTGTATGGTGCGTGCGTGGGTGTTAGCACTACTGGCACTAATCTGACACTGCCTGGGGCGACGCAGACCCTGACTGACACTAAAACCTAACTGATGTCACCCACCGGGTGATCAGGGGGTTAAACCTTTATTAGGTAATATACGGCGGGTACCCTGACGCTATACAAAATGAACTAACTAACCAGCGTCACCCATCATCATTTATTAGGTAATATATGGGGGTACCTGACGCTATAAAAACCTGACGGTGAAATTAATCAACTAACTGGCTAACTAGTGTCACCCGTGACACTAATACGGCAATCAGAAAAAAGATCTATTAGTGACACTGAGTCAGGGGGTGAAAGGGTAAACTGGGGGGCGATCAAGGGGTTAAACCTTTATTAGGGGGGTTTAGGGGGGTACCCTAGACCTACCTGGGCCTACTACTAACTGTCCTAACACTGATTACAGTCACCAGTTACACCAATGCAGTGATCAGTGAAAACTCTGAAAACTGCAATTGGTGACACAGTGACAGGGAGTGAATGGGGTTAACTGGGGGGGGGGGGGGCGGTGATCGGGGGGTGACAAGTGTGCCTATATGTACTGTGTCAGTGTAGTGTTGGTGCAACTCACTGTAAGACGCCCTCTCTCCTCTCTCTGGAGAGGAAAAGAATTCCAGAGAGGGAGATGACATCACTTCCCCTCCCTGTGTTTACACTTACAGGCAGGGGAAGCATTTTCATTGGCCAGAACCAATCAGCAGGTCCAGGCCAGAAATCAGACTGATCGGTTGTGCAACAACTCCGATCGCTGCGGGCACGTCGGGGGGGTGCGCACACGGCCCCGGCCCGCGGCCACCAGCGACGTACAGGGTACGTGGTTTTGCACATCCGTGCCACTTTGCCAACGTATATCGGCATGAGCCGGTCGACAAGTGGTTAAAGGAATATTTCATTTTTATTGTTTCACTTTAAGCATTATTAAAATTACTGCTCTTGAAAAAACTGCCATTTTTAAAAACTTTTTTTTTTGCATTGATACATGTTCCCTGGTACCCGGGTCCCCATAAATTTTTATGGCAATAACTTGCATATAAGCCTTTAAAATTAACACTTTAGATTTTTCCCATAGACTGTTCAGTGTTCACATGTACGCACAAATTTTTTGTCTGTTCACATGTTCTGGTGTGAACCAAACCGGGGGGGGGTGTTTGGCTCATCCCTATTTACCATTATCACAGAGAGTGAAAGAAAACAGGAATAGAGGAGAAATCTTCCAATGGAGACACTAGTTCTGGGATTCCTCACGCCGGAGGGGTTTTTTCTCACTTCCTGTTGTGTCTATGGGACAGGAAGTGAAGAAAAATCTCCCCAAGGGAGAAACGGATAGCCAGAATAAACTGACAGGGGTTCTAACCCCTCCCCCCTTACTCCATCCAAATTAAAAAAAAGTTTTGCCTATAGTTGCACTTTAACGCCCGGTGTATACTTCAGTTTAGCAAATTTTTGGTCACTCTTCAGGCTTGCGTTCAGGTTTGAAGGGAAACACTGACTATAATAGAAGCCTGGTGTCCAGCATTGACGGTGTGAATGGGGATCAGAAAGCCAATGTAAGTAGCTGGGTAGAGTGGTCAGCCCTTTCGCCTGGCAGCACTGGGGTCACCAGTCCAAATCCCAATATAAGGGTGGGCCAACTCAATATTGAACCCTACGGACTAAGACTTGGATGCCATTAAAGTTCATGTGCGTGTAAAGGCAAGCGTCCCAATAATTTTGACAATATAGTGTACATAGCAGTGGTCTCCAAACTGCGGCTCGGGGGGTGGATGTGGCCCTTTGTTTTCCTTTATCTGGCCCTTTGGGCTCTATTCCACCAACTGACACCATCAATGGGGCACAATTCTTCTCCTTGATGTCAGCAATGGGCCACTATTCCTCCCATTAAAGCCAATGATGGGGCACTTATGTTTGGACATTTTCTACTCCCACTGGGCACAACCCGGCCCCCCTAAAGCCTGAAAGACAACAAACTGCCCTTTGCTTAGAAATTTTGGAGACCCCTGTATATACTATATGAGCTCGATGCATATTTTATACTGATGTATGTTACTAACCAGCCTGACATTCTAAACAACTTTTATTTAAGTATGTGTCACTTTCTATTGAATGAATTGATATTTTAATTTCCATGTATCGCCCATTCAAAGTCCCATGGGCAAATATTTTGTTTTGGCACTATAAAAAACTCCTAAATCTTATAAAGCCTTATAAGATCTTAAATATTAAAAACAATTATAAAAAGTACAGTATATTTTTACATAAAATTTCCACCTATCGCCATCTAGTGGCAAAAGGGTGCATCACATGAATGGCAACTTTTTAAGAGACTGCAATGCTGCCATGAGCATATGCATTGCCTATATTGCGTAATAAAAACACCAAAATGCCATACAAAACTTTTTTCTTCCTTTCTTACTTGCCTTTAAAAAACAAAAGAAATATAAAAATACTTCTCTTGTCTTATTTTTACCATAACATTAATTCAGTTTAAACATAAAATTATTGAATCAATCCTATTAAAAAAAAAAAGTTGTTTTTATTTTCTGTCTCAAGGAAATATTGCACCCATCAAAATCCTCAGAAATCTGCTATGAAGCAATTCAGATCCAGATTTAATCCGCGGAAAGTTAAAATTTGTAAATTTAAAAATTCGCCGCATTTCTTTTCTGGAAATTCGTTGCTTCAAATTAGAACTCCGACAAAGTTTCTCTTTTCGGTGTATACCATAAAAAGTGATCCTCATTGTGTACCATACTGAAATGATATTGGTAATTGTAACCAGTTATAAAGGCCCACTGTTTACAATCTTGTTTAGTGCTGTTGCTTAATAAGGGTGACCTGAGGTAGGGTGTTGGGCAATCTGGCCCTGGCTTGGGGCCATCTTCACCGGGTCAGCCTTCCTAGGCTGGAGTCTACCTTCACTTTAAAATTATGTCACATAAATTCCGAACTCTAACTCTTACTGCCAATCTCTGGCAAGGGTCAACTGGGGATTAGCGGCGATGAATTGACCAGCATACAAATTTCTTTGGTCCACAATAGATCTATAGAGATCTTCGGTGAAAAACAGTGAATAAAAATCAAGTGACGTCAAATCAACTGTTTCCACCTGAATTCCGGTTTGGCCAGTGAATGGGGGATGTATGGATGCTGCAGTGGTGGGCTCCCAATTAGGATCGGCAAATGCAGCAGGAAGGGCACTATGGGGTCGACAGGCCTGTGTTTATCTTCTTCTGGCTGCGGGACACTACTTGTGCTAGCCACCTCACCAGCTTAAACTGCACTTATGGGACTCGTCACGTGTTGCTGCAGTGCTGGATGTACGACCAGGATGTACTAGGCCGCTGGTGCTTGCCAGTTCACCAGTTGCTTCATACGAGAGCCCTGTGGTTCTTGCACCTCAACGACAGCAGAAGAACAGGGTTGGGTACGCCTGACCTTGGCAGGGACCACTACTCCGTCATCAGAGCTATCTGTCAGGGTGCCGCTGCTGTCTACCGGTTCGTATTCTGAGCCTGAATCTGACAGATGGATGACTTCCTCTTCACTCTCAACTGTCATGCTCAGAATTCGATTAGACATTGTGGCCTCTAAATTTACTGGAACAACTAGTGAAACTCACAGGAAAAAAGAGCACCTGATTGTCAGCGACTGCTTCAATCGCTACCAAAAAAACTGTTAGCATTCGCAGGGATCAGGCCTGTCTCTGTGAACACTGTAGTTATGTGTTTTGTAAGTGACAGTGATCGATTGATACTGCACTTGGGTGGGCTGGGCTGGGCAGAGGGGCTAAACGCAGGTGCTAGCAGGAATCTGGGCTGATCCCGATAAGGCTGCCTTTTTGGGAACCCTAAACTACTAGGGACGCTAGTACAGATCTGATCAGATCAAAGATATTGATCTGTTCAGACACTATACTACTAAGGGAGGTGTATGGTGCGTGCGTGGGTGTTAGCACTACTGGCACTAATCTGACACTGCCTGGGGCAACGCAGACCCTGACTGACACTAACACCTAACTGATGTCACCCACCGGGTGATCAGGGGGTTAAACCTTTATTAGGTAATATACGGCGGGTACCCTGACGCTATACAAAATGAACTAACTAACCAGCGTCACCCATCATCATTTATTAGGTAATATATGGGGGTACCTGACGCTATAAAAACCTGACGGTGAAATTAATCAACTAACTGGCTAACTAGTGTCACCCGTGACACTAATACGGCAATCAGAAAAAAGATCTATTAGTGACACTGAGTCAGGGGGTGAAAGGGTAAACTGGGGGGCGATCAAGGGGTTAAACCTTTATTAGGGGGGTTTAGGGGGGTACCCTAGACCTACCTGGGCCTACTACTAACTGTCCTAACACTGATTACAGTCACCAATTACACCAATGCAGTGATCAGTGAAAACTCTGAAAACTGCAATTGGTGACACAGTGACAGGGAGTGAATGGGGTTAACTGGGGGGGGGGGGGGGGCGGTGATCGGGGGGTGACAAGTGTGCCTATATGTACTGTGTCAGTGTAGTGTTGGTGCAACTCACTGTAAGACGTCCTCTCTCCTCTCTCTGGAGAGGAAAAGAATTCCAGAGAGGGAGATGACATCACTTCCCCTCCCTGTGTTTACACTTACAGGCAGGGGAAGCATTTTCATTGGCCAGAACCAATCAGCAGGTCCAGGCCAGAAATCAGACTGATCGGTTGTGCAACAACTCCGATCGCTGCGGGCACGTCGGGGGGGTGCGCACACGGCCCCGGCCCGCGGCCACCAGCGACGTACAGGGTACGTGGTTTTGCACATCCGTGCCACTTTGCCAACGTATATCGGCATGAGCCGGTCGACAAGTGGTTAAAGGAATATTTCATTTTTATTGTTTCACTTTAAGCATTATTAAAATTACTGCTCTTGAAAAAACTGCCATTTTTAAAAACTTTTTTTTTTGCATTGATACATGTTCCCTGGTACCCGGGTCCCCATAAATTTTTATGGCAATAACTTGCATATAAGCCTTTAAAATTAACACTTTAGATTTTTCCCATAGACTGTTCAGTGTTCACATGTACGCACAAATTTTTTGTCTGTTCACATGTTCTGGTGTGAACCAAACCGGGGGGGGGGGGGGGGGGGGTGTTTGGCTCATCCCTATTTACCATTATCACAGAGAGTGAAAGAAAACAGGAATAGAGGAGAAATCTTCCAATGGAGACACTAGTTCTGGGATTCCTCACGCCGGAGGGGTTTTTTCTCACTTCCTGTTGTGTCTATGGGACAGGAAGTGAAGAAAAATCTCCCCAAGGGAGAAACGGATAGCCAGAATAAACTGACAGGGGTTCTAACCCCTCCCCCCTTACTCCATCCAAATTAAAAAAAAGTTTTGCCTATAGTTGCACTTTAACGCCCGGTGTATACTTCAGTTTAGCAAATTTTTGGTCACTCTTCAGGCTTGCGTTCAGGTTTGAAGGGAAACACTGACTATAATAGAAGCCCGGTGTCCAGCATTGACGGTGTGAATGGGGATCAGAAAGCCAATGTAAGTAGCTGGGTAGAGTGGTCAGCCCTTTCGCCTGGCAGCACTGGGGTCACCAGTCCAAATCCCAATATAAGGGTGGGCCAACTCAATATTGAACCCTACGGACTAAGACTTGGATGCCATTAAAGTTCATGTGCGTGTAAAGGCAAGCGTCCCAATAATTTTGACAATATAGTGTACATAGCAGTGGTCTCCAAACTGCGGCTCGGGGGGTGGATGTGGCCCTTTGCTTTCCTTTATCTGGCCCTTTGGGCTCTATTCCACCAACTGACACCATCAATGGGGTGAATCAGCTATCTATGGTTCCGATTGAGAGGAAAGCGAAAAACCCTATTAAAGCGCGGTCTAATGTGCTCCAATAGGGAAAAAATTCTTTCCTGACCCCCTGGAAGGCTGGAGCGCCAACATGAGGCCCATCATCAGGCTCAAAGTGGGACCCAGAGGCAGCTCTTTAATTAGGCAAATTAGGTGGTCGCCTAAGGCCTTGCTCTCACAGGGGCCTCGCGACCGCCTAATTTGTCTACTGAAGGAAGGGGAGCACTGGTGTAACGTGGGCAGATGATGGACCCGTGCTGTCCCTGGGTCCGATGTCCCAGCCAGCTGCGGGAGTTGGGACACTACTGACGGCGCTGCCTGCCTGCACTGAACAGTGAGGAGGATCACTGCAGCAGGGAACAATTACAGGAACCATTCCCTGTATCTGTGTCCGTCCAGCAGTTGAAAGCTCTAAGACCCGCCCCCCCTTCCCCGCTGAATGCTGGTCGTACATAGATACAGGGCACCATGGTTCCTGAATTGCTTCCCGGCAGCCTCGTCTGGGTCTAAGTCTTGTATCAGGCGGAGTTTTCTTCTCTGCCCGACACATCACATTAAGTGCTGATACAGAGAACATGACCTGTGGGCGGAGGCATGGTATATCAGTCCCAGGTCACAGACGGCACAGAGGCCTCCCCCAGGTCACGGGCGCCCGGGCCCCCACCCCCCTTAGTCATTCAGGGCCCACACTTACCCCATCTAGTGAACATCTCATCCCTCTGTTCCCCAGTGTCTCCTCCTGGCAGCCAATCAAATCTCATCTCCTTTCGGCTAATCGAGTGACGGGTCTCATGACCCGCTTCCTGATTGGCCGGGAGGAGGATCAGTGTGAGAATAGCGAATATTCATTCACTATTCTCACACAACTGGGTGGGCTTGGAGCGCAATCCTCTGCTCCCCAATACCACCTTTTTTTTAAGCCTATTAGAGCCTCCAGCTCTAATCATGTGCTTCAAAAAAAACACCCCCCCATTGGAATCCATGCATTCAGTGCCCTGTATGTAGATCAGGGGGCCGGACACATAAATAGGGGGGCGGCGCCCGTGACGTGCCGCCAGTGTCTACGATCCTACAGTGGTACAACACTGCCCACCTATCCTAATTATCACGTCAGCCCCTCCCCCTCTTCTCCTTCTACCTACCCTCCCCTCTATCCCCCCTTCCTCTGCCCTCTAACGCTTATATCCCGCCCCCTTTATTATTTCCATCACCCCTCCCTTTCTCTTCTCTCCTCCCCCTCCCTCTCTCTATCATCCCCCCCCCCCCTCCTCTGTCCTCCCTCCCCCTGTTTTCTTCCCCTCTGTTCTCTCTCCCCCTCTGTCCTTTCTGCCTCCCTCCCCCGTCCACTCTCTCCTCTCCCTTCCCTCTTTCTATCCTCTCCCCCCTCCCTCTATCCACTCTCTCCTCTCCACCCTCCCCCTCCCTCTCCCTCTTCTCTCCCCCTTCCTCTCTCTATCAATTAAATTCAATTCAAATAAGCTTTATTGGCAGGACCACATACATGTTAGCATTGCCAAAGCAGTTGAGTTTCTATAAGAAAAAGGAGGGGGGTGGGGGTAATGGGTAATATAGAGCGGAATGGGCATAAGTCTGTGTAAAGGATTTTTTAAGTCCTCAGTCTTTCATGTCCCTCTCAGTCGGTGACACGCTGTCACGTATTGGGCAGCAATTTTTACTGTTGGCTCCTCTTCTCCCAGTAGAAATTGGAGTTTCCTCTTCTCTTCTATAGAATTGAAGTCCGGGATGAGAGTGGAGAGTCTCTGGAAGTGAGTGTCCCTCACTGGTGAGTACTTTGGGAAATGTAGCAGGAAGTGGTCCTCATCCTCCAGGACCCCCTGGTCACATTGCTGTCTACTCTCCTTGGGCTTGTAGGTCTGTCTGTGCCGTCCTAATTCGATTTCCAGGCTGTGGGCGCTCGGTCTGTCAGTCTATCTACACCCTCCCCCCTCCCTCTGTCCACACTCTCCTCTCCCTCTCCTCACCCATCGCCCTAACCCATGACCCTAGCGCCTAACTTTAACCCAAACCCTAATTCCTAACTCTAAGTCTTAATCCTAACCCCCCAGGATGATCGGATAGTCCCTGAATCAGCTATGGTTCTGATTCAGAGGAAGGCGAAAAACTCTATTAAAGCATGGTCTAATATGCTCCAATAGGGAAAAAATTCCTTCCTGACCCCCTGGAAGGCCAGTGCCCAAGATAAGGCCCAACATGAGGCCCAACATGAGGCTCAAAGTGGGACCCACCATGCTCCAGATCTTAGTGCAGGACATGATTCTAATCACACCGTGTCACCACAATAAGAATGTTCCCTTCCAAGACATGTCCCCTGCAATCCAATTGTTCCTCTCCCAGCTGTGTTATGGTTGGAGTTAGGGGTAGGGAATAGGGTGCTGGGGTCAGGGTTGGAGTTAGGGTTAACCTAACTAGACATATGCAATTATGTCGGAATATAAATTCGGACAAGGAGTGGGACGGGAAGCCGGCTGCCGCGTTCCTAACAACTGATGACTCATCAGCTGTCAGCACATTTCCCCGTTGACAGCTGAAATGTAAACAAAAGAATGCTGGCAATAGAAAAAAAACAGCATGGGGGTCCACCCCCCTATCCATTCCAGGCCCTTCGGCCAATTTTTTTTTTTTCAATGGCATGGGGTCCCCTCAAAAGTCATACCAGACCCTTATCCGAGCTTACAGCCCAGTAGGTCAGGAAAGGGGGGGACAAGCGAGCCCCCCCCACTCCTGAACCATACCAGGCCCCATGCTCTCAACATGGGGGGGTGCTTTGGGGGGAACCCCCCTGCCCCAAAGCATCCCTCTATGTTGAAGGCATGTGGCCTGCTATAGTTCAGGAGCAGGGGGGCACTCGCCCATCCTCCCCTTTCCTGGCCTGCTGGGCTGCATGCTCAGATAAGGGTCTGGTATGAATCTTGGGGGGACCCCATGCCATTTTTTTAAAAAATGATTTTTTTTTCTGTATTTATTATTGTCGGCATTCTTTTGTTTACATTTCAGCTGTCAAACGTGCTGACAGCTGATGAGTCATTGGTTGCTAAGAACACGGCGGCCGGCTTCTCTTACCCCTAACTCTCTAATCCTCATTAGACTTACGGATGGTCCCACTGGAATCCATGCATTCAGCGCTCAGTATATAGATCAGGGGGCCGGACACATAAATACGGGGGCGGCGCCGTGACATGCCGCCACTGCCTACGATCCTACAGTGGTACAACACTGCCCACCTATCCTAATTATCACGTCAGCCCCTCCCCCTCTTCTCCATCTACCTACCCTCCCCTCTATCCCCCCTTCCTCTGCCCTCTAACGCTTATATCCCCCCCCTTTATTATTTCCATCACCCCTCCCTTTCTCTTCTTCCCTCCCCCTCCCTCTCAGCCCCCCCCCTCCTCTCTCCTCCCTCCCCCTGTTTTCTTCCCCTCTGTTCTCTCTCCCCCTCTGTCCTTTCTGCCTCCCTCCCCCGTCCACTCTCTCCTCTCCCTTCCCTCTTTCTATCCTCTCCCCCCTCCCTCTATCCACTCTCTCCTCTCCACCCTCCCCCTCCCTCTCTCTATCAATTCAATTCAATTCAAATAAGCTTTATTGGCAGGACCACATACATGTTAGCATTGCCAAAGCAGTTGAGTTTCTATAAGAAAAAGGAGGGGGGTGGGGGTAATGGGTAATATAGAGCGGAATGGGCATAAGTCTGTGTAAAGGATTTTTTAAGTCCTCAGTCTTTCATGTCCCTCTCAGTCAGTGACACGCTGTCAGATATTGGGCAGCAATTTTTACCGTTGGCTCCTCTTCTCCCAGTAGAAATTGGAGTTTCCTCTTCTCTTCTATAGAATTGAAGTCCGGGATGAGAGTGGAGAGTCTCTGGAAGTGAGTGTCCCTCACTGATGAGTACTTTGGGAAATGTAGCAGGAAGTGGTCCTCATCCTCCAGGACCCCCTGGTCACATTGCTGTCTACTCTCCCTGGGCTTGTAGGTCTGCCTGTGCCGTCCTAATTCGATTTTCAGACTGTGGGCGCTCAGTCTGTCAGTCTATCTACCCCCTCCCCCCTCCCTCTGTCCACACTCTCCTCTCCCTCTCCTCACCCATCGCCCTAACCCATGACCCTAGCGCCTAACTTTAACCCAAACCCTGATTCCTAACTCTAAGTCTTAATCCTAACCCCCCAGGACGATCGGATACTCCCTGAATCAGCTATGGTTCTGATTCAGAGGAAGGCGAAAAACCCTATTAAAGCATGGTCTAATATGCTCCAATAGGGAAAAAATTCCTTCCTGACCCCCTGGAAGGCCAGTGCCCAAGATAAGGCCCAACATGAGGCTCAAAGTGGGACCCACCATGCTCCAGATCTTAGTGCAGGACATGATTCCCATCACACCGTGTCACCACAATAAGAATGTTCCCTTCCAAGACATGTCCCCTGCAATCCAATTGGTTGGAGTTAGGGTTAGGGAATAGGGTGCTGGGGTCAGGGTTGGAGTTAGGGTTAACCTAACTAGACATATGCAATTATGTCGGAATATAAATTCGGACAAGGAGTGGGACGGGAAGCCGTCTGCCGCGTTCCTAACAACTGATGACTCATCAGCTGTCAGCACATTTCCCCGGAGACAGCTGAAATGTAAACAAAAGAATGCTGGCAATAGAAAAAAAGAGCATGGGGGGTCCACCCCCCTATCCATTCCAGGCCCTTCGGCCATTTTTTTTTTTTTTTTTAATGGCATGGGGTTCCTTAAAAGTCATACCAGACCCTTATCCGAGCTTACAGCCCAGTAGGTCAGGAAAGGGTGGGGCAAGTGAGTGCCCCCCCCACTCCTGAACCATACCAGGCCCCATGCTCTCAACATGGGGGGGTGCTTTGGGGGGAACCCCCCTGCCCCAAAGCATCCCCCTATGTTGAAGGCATGTGGCCTGCTATAGTTAAGGAACAGGGGGGCGATAGCCCATCCTCCCCTTTCCTGGCCTGCTGGGCTGCATGCTCAGATAAGGGTCTGGTATGAATTTTGGGGGGACCCCATGCCATTTTTAAAAAAATTTTTTTTTTTTCTGTATTTTTTATTGTCGGCATTCTTTTGTTTACATTTCAGCTGTCAAACATGCTGACAGCTGATAAGTCATCGGTTGCTAAGAACACGGCGGCCGGCTTCTCTTACCCCTAACTCTCTAATCCTCACCCCCTAACCATGAGATCTGGAATATAGTGGGTCCCGACCATATGGGAGACATGACTGGGAGTGCAATAGTAAATAAAAAATCATACCCCCTTCTTCATTAGACTTACGAACGGTCCCATTGGAATCCATGCATTCAGCGCTCAGTATGTAGATTAGGGGGCCGGGCGCATAGATAAGGGGGCGGCGCCTGTAAGCCCCTAATGGACGAGCCGCCACTGTCTACGATCCTATAGTGGTACACCACTGCCCACCTATCCTAATTATCACCTCAGCCCCTCCTCCTCTTCTCCCTTTACCTCCCCTCCCCTCTATCCCCCCTCCTCCCCCATTATTTCAATCACCCCTCCCTTTCTCTTCTCTCCTTCCGCCCCCTCCTCTCTCTCCTCCTCCCTCTCTCTATCCACCCCCCCATGTCCTCTCTCCTCCCTCCCCGTTTTCTTCCCTTCTGTTCTCTCTCCCCCTCTGTCCTTTCTGCCTCCCTCCCCCTGTCCACTCTCCCCTCCCTCTTTCTATCCTCTCCCCCCTCCCTCTATCCACTCTCTCCTCTCCACCCTCCCCCTCCCTCTTCTCTCCCCCTCCATCTCTCTATCTATCCCCTCCCCCTCCCTCTGTCCTCGCCCTCTTCTCACCCATGGCCCTAACCCTTGAATCCTAGCGCCTAACTCTAACCCAAACCATAATTCCTAACTCTAAGTTCTAATCCTAACCCTCCAGGACGATCGGATACTCCCTGAATCAGCTATCTATGGTTCTGATTCAGAGGAAGGCGAAAAACCCTATTAAAGCGCAGTCTAATGTGCTCCAATAGGGAAAAAATTCCTTCCTGACCCCCTGGAAGTCCAGTGCCCAACATGAGGCCCAACGTGAGGCTCAAAGTGGGACCCACCATGCTCCAGATCTCAGTGCAGGACAAGTTTTGTTACGTTTATTCCTTCTCTAACAAATTCCAAATTTTTTAAATGATTCGAATTTTGTGTGAAGAATAGCTGGTTGTTAAGGAGTGGGATGGGAAGCCGGCCGCCGCTTTCTTAACAACAGATGACTCATCAGCTGTGAGCACATTTCCCCGGTGACAGCTAAAATGTAAACAAAAGAATGCGTGGGGGTCCACCCCCTTATCCATTCCAAGCCCTTCGGCCAATTTTTTTTTTTTTTTAATGGCAGAGGGTCCCCTCAAAAGTAATACCAGACCCTTATCCGAGCTTACAGCCCAGTAGGTCAGGAAAGGGGGGGACAAGGGAGCGTCCCCTCACTCCTGAACCATACCAGGCCCTATGCCCTCAGCATCCCCCCATGTTGAAGGCATGTGGCCTGCTATAGTTCAGGAGCAGAGGGGCACTCGCCCATCCTCCCCTTTCCTGGCCTGCTGGGCTGCATGCTCAGATAAGGGTCTGGTATGAATTTTGGGGGGACCCCATGCCATTTTAAAAAAATATATATTTTTTATCTTCATTTTTTATTGCTGGCATTCTTTTGTTTACATTTCAGCTGTCAAACGTGCTGACAGCTGATGAGTCATCGGTTGTTAAGAACACGGCGGCCAGCTTCTCTTACCCCTAACTCTCTAATCCTGACCCCCTAACCATGAGATCTGGAATATAGGGGGTCCCGACCATGTGGAAGACATGACTGGGCGTGCAATAGTAAATAAAAAATCATACCCCCTTCTTCATTAGACTTACGGACGGTCACCTTCGCATTATCGCCGAGTTACAATATTTATCTTTGCTGAGGGATAAAACAAAGAGAGATAAAAATAATTCACACTATAAAAGGAAATAATTTATAGAGCATGTTTTGGTAAACACTTTGGGATTATGGTTGGGGGAAGAGGAGATAAGTGAGGGTTGGGTGTATCACATATACTGATCTCATCTATGGTTAGTATGACTTCCAAATTATAGGACTCTCCCATAGACATTGTGGATGAAGAATACGAGGAGAGGATATGAGGACTATATTTCCGGAGAAGGTCATTTCAGGTCTATGGATGAAATGGGATCCAGTGTCATGGTGGACTCCTCATCTGATAGACTTTAGTGGGATGTGTAGAAGTGGGGGTTCCAGAGACGGAATGAGGAGGTGGAAGATATTGTCTGGGTGTGTTTTCTGTCATCTAATGGAGTGTTTGCTTCTGGTCAGACTCCATATCACAGGCCCCAGGGTGTGTTTTGGAACGGGTCTTGGTACATCATGAGATCAGCAGGGTGACGTATCACCTTCTTCCCTTCACTATTAAAACACAAATGAGGAGCTAAGACAGTTCCTTACCAATGGTGGGCGAGATGTTTGGGAAGAGCTGTTGTGTTCTGCGGAGGTCCGTGGGAGCAGGAGTGGGTGGCTGGGGGAGAAAAATAGATAAAAATGATTAAATACAGAAATTTCTATACATAATACTAATATAAAGAAATCAGATGTAGGGGACCTGGCGGGAATGTATAGAGTGGGACCTAGGAAATGTGATTTCTCCAACATACAATATAGTTGGAGCTGCAAACCTGGAACCCCAGTCACTAACAGTCACCGTTCTGACCACTCATCCGTTATAGTGACCACCCTACTGTCCTTCATCCTTTAGAGTACTTACCTTCATTGCCTTCCGTAACGAGGCGATTTCAGACGTAGTCTTGAATGTCATCTGCACGGCGGTATCTTTGATGGTCTCCTGCTTTTTACTAATAAGAAAAAGAGATAAGAGGTTACACATCATTATAGTACTTTATCCCAGCTGACATGTTCAAACTTCCCAGCTGATCCCATTCCCAGTGATAAATATCTGAGCATGCATGATCTGCTTTCCTATCCATTCACACATCACCTGTCACCATCCAGTAAGGGTCATTATGTTACAGAATCCCGGAGTGATGGTAAAGGAAGAGTCCTGTCCATTGACTGGGTGACAGGTAGCAGGAGATGTCTCACCACCTCTCATCTCACTACCATAGGGGTCTATCTATGGGTACCCCAAGATACCCTTCTATACCCCATCATTGCCACATAGTACTAAGATTAGTTGGGGATGCCATAGAAATACTGCAGATTATTTGCCCTTGTCCAGAGAGCTGACACATTTTGCAGCTCGTTCAGAAGAATCCTTCATTTCCATGGAGCAGTGAAGGAGGTTGCAGCATAATATCCCTCCTATAATCCTACACATATGTAGGAGATCTGGCCAGAGGACCATTAAAGTGTATGTAAGGCCAAATTTTACTTGCTCTTCCCTGTCTTTTCCCCTTTGGGGGATTTCCCTGGAGACTGAAGTCATACAATAGATTTTTTCCCTCCCCCCTTTAACCCTTTGTTTCCCCATACTTACTATTGGAGATTTCTGCGGACATTCCCAATTGCTGGCTTTTTTGGTCCCGAAGGAGGCTTTGGGGTTTGCATTATCTCTCTATTAAAGAAGAAAACAAAGTCAGTACAAGAGTGAAATCCAATAATAAATGTTATGATAATATGGATGTGCTCATGTCCCTGGCGCTCAGTGGCGTAGCGTGGGGGGTGCGGAGGGGGCCGTGGCCCCGGGCGCAACATTTAGGGGGGAAAAATTCAGTGCCGGTTTGCGTCACTACTGGCTGCCTCCTCCTAATTTCAATTTCCTGTGTCCCCCGCACTCTGGCGCCATGTTCAGTGTACGGCGCCCTGTGATTGGGCGTATGAGGGTCATATGCGGTGGCGGGGCTGGCCTATCCACGATCGCGGTTGCTCCTGGAGTCCCGCCTCCGCACATGACCCCAATACGACCAATCACAGGGCACCAGACAGTGAACATGGCGGCCAGAGCACAGAGGACAAAAGCAATGAAAAGCGTGGTCCACCGCTGTCTTCTTCTCCTCCCCTCCTCCGGACTGAAGCAGGACAAAAAACTGACAGTGAGTCATGTTGCCGGCCCGGGGGGTGGGGGGGGGGGGTTGGGGGGGGGATGGAGGCGGTCTGGGGAGAGGGAGCAGCCGAAGAGAGAGAGAGTACAAAATCAGCGCCATGTAGTGTCAGTTTAGGAATACTGTAGGTAGGACAGTGTAGTGGACAGTATAGTATAGTGGTCAGTGTAGTATAGTGGTCAGTGTAGTATAGTGGTCAGTGTAGTATAGTGGTCAGTGTAGGGTAGTGGACAGTATAGTATAGTGGACAGTTTAGTGCTCAGTGTAGTATAGTGGACAGTATAGTATAGTGGTTAGTGTAGTGTAGTGTACAGTATAGTGGACAGTATAGTGGTCAGTGTAGTGTAGTGGACAGTATAGTGGTCAGTGTAGTGTAGTGGACAGTATAGTATATGGTCAGTGTAGTGGACAGTTTAGTGTTCAGTGTAGTATAGTGGTCAGTTTAGTGCTCAGTGTAGTATAGTGGTCAGTGTAGTGAAGTGGACAGTATAGTGGTCAGTGTAGTGTAGTGGACAGTATAGTGGTCAGTGTAGTGTAGTGGACATTATAGTGGTCAGTGTAGTGTAGTGAACAGTATAGTGGTCAGTGTAGTGGACAGTATAGTGGTCAGTGTAGTGGACAGTATAGTGGTCAGTGTAGTGGACAGTATAGTGGTCAGTGTAGTGGACAGTATAGTGGTCAGTGTAGTGGACAGTATAGTGGTCAGTGTAGTGGACAGTATAGTGGTCAGTGTAGTGTAGTGGACATTATAGTGGTCAGTGTAGTGTAGTGGACAGTATAGTGGTCAGTGTAGTGTAGTGGACAGTATAGTGGTCAGTGTAGTGTAGTGGACAGTATAGTGGTCAGTGTAGTGTAGTGGACAGTATAGTGGTCAATGTAGTGGACAGTGTAGTATAGTGGTTAGTGTAGTGGACAGTGTAGTATAGTGGTCAGTGTAGTGGACAGTGTAGTATAGTGGTCAGTGTAGTGGTTAGTGTAGTGGACAGTGTAGTATAGTGGTCAGTATAGGAATTGGGTAGGTCAGTACTATTGTAGGAAGGGAAGTGCTAAAAGTCCGCAGGTTAGGGGGCGCAAATTACTTGCCTTGCCCCGGGCGCTGACAACCCACGCTATGCCACTGCCGGCGCTGTCATGTCCAGGAACACGCATGTGAGGAATACAATAAAAAACATCTTTCTATTATTGGAATATACTTACTGGTTGAAGCTTGACTTATGCAGTAGGAGGCGGCAGGCAGGGCACAGCATTCTAGAGAGTTCCATGGTCCTAGAAGATAAAACAGTTGGAGGCTATTTCATGCTTTGCTACAATGGTAAGTCTTTCTAGTCAACACTACATCAGGGTCCCCATCAGAGCCCCCCCTACATCAGGGTCCCCATCAGAGCCCCCCCTACATTAGGGTCCCCATCAGCGCCCCCGCATTACATTAGGGTCCCCATCAGGGTCCCCCCTTACATCAGGGTCCCCACCAGAGGCCCCCCTTACATTAGGGTCCCCATCAGAGGCCCTCTTATATCAGGGTCCCCTTCAGAGCCCCCCCTTACATCAGGGTCCCCATCAGAGTCCCCCCTTACATCAGGGTCCCCATCAGAGCTCCCCCTTACATCAGGATCCCCATCAGAGTCCTCCCTTACATCAGGGTCCCATCAGAGCCCCCCCTTACATCAGGGTCCCCATCAGTGCCCCTCTTATATCAGGGTCTCCTTCAGAGCCCCCCCTTACATCAGGGTCCCCTTCAGAGCCCATCTTATATCAGGGCCCCCTTCAGAGTCCCCCTTACATCAGGGCCCCCATCAGAGCCCCCCTTACATCAGGGTCCCCTTCAGAGCCCCTCTTTACATCAGGGTCCCCCTCAGAGCCCCCTTACATCAGGGTCCCCATCAGAGCACCCTTTACATCAGAGTCCCCATCAGAGCCCCCCTTTACATCAGGGTCCCCATGGGCACGGTGGTGTCTATTTACACACGTGTGAAGAATACAATAGGATAGAATATACTTACTTGATGGATAGTTTCTGGGTCAGTACGTGGCCGCAGCAATTACACACCGTATAAGAGATCGCCATGGACCTAGAAGAGAAAACAGTTGGTGGTTATTTCATTGCTTTGTTACGATGATACAAATACATTTTTCTACTAATTTCTTCCATTGTAAAGTATTTTCTGAATGTTGGTGTCGGCACATATCCTCAGTGACTTTCCAGGGTGCTCTAGGAGCCCCTAAAATGAAGTACCCAATAATCTACCAATATGAGTCTCCACCAGAAAGCCGGCACTTGGCCCGGACTCACCGGCTTCATGATTGACCCCTCAACGTGAAGGTGGTCTCCCTGGCCAATCATGAGGCAGGAGAGAGGGGGAAATGTACTATTCACATATTGGGGACCCCCAGGTTTTGTGTTTTTGGGGTGCTCCTAAAGAGAACTGTGGGGGGGTGCAGGCACCAGTCTATGTATGTAGGAGCATTTCATGGCGTATTAGATGAGTGAATCCAGCTACACTTTTACACAAAGCCTTCTGATTGGATGATGTAGAAGCAGAACCTCAGCCATAAGACGTATAGCCCAATAACAAGTTCCATCCAGCCAACATCTCACTCCTACCGCTACACAGGATGGGATCTCAGTGCATCACTCTCTAAATCAGGGGTCTCCAAACTTCTTACTATGAGGGGCCCTTACCTCAGAGTTCCCTTATATCAGGGGTCTCCAAACTTCTTACTATGAGGGGCCCCATATTGTTTTCATGGGCCAAAAACATCAGTTTTATGAAAAGGATTAAAAATCAAATAAATAGGTTTTACTTAAAGCGGTTCTCCATGTGCTCCCATAGCAAGCCACTTATCCCCCCTTACATCAGGGTCCCTATCAGACTCCCCCTTACATCAGGGTCACCATCAGAGTCCCCCTTACATTAGTGTCCCCATCAGAGTCTTCTTTCATCAGTGTCCCCATCAGATTCCCCCTTACATCAGGGTCCCCATCAAGGTCCCCCCTTACATTAGTATCCCCATCAGGGTCCCCCTTACATTAAATGTCCCCATCAGTGTTCCCATCAGAGTCCCCCCCTACATTAAATGTCCCCATCAGACTTGCACTGGGGACTGCGGGAGGGAAGTGGAGACCAACTGATGTGAATCCTCAGTCTGGGCAATGAGTCTGAGGATCTGCTACTGTCCCAAGATGTGGGTTTGGTAAAATCTGGTAGGAAACGGTATGTGGTCGGCGGGACTCTGCTGTAAACGCAGAGTGACACCTTCTAATCATGATGGTAGAACCCCAATGCTGGGTACCCAGCAGGCTGACCAAAGAAATAGAAGAGCTTGTGAGGATATTGCTGTACTAAATATGCAATGTTAGCGATCTCCCCACTGAGCGATTATATTCTGACAGGAAGACCACCCCCCCCTCCCGCTAGAACACATCAGTCAGCACTGCCTTTGGCTGCCAGTAATGATCAGAGGCTGGTTTTCCAGCATGCCCGCTCAGCCATCTTGTGCCAGACAGGCTGGTGCACACATAGACCGAATGTCGGGCAGTTTCTGTTGAACTGTAGAACTGACCGATACTGGCTGACATTCGGCCCCTGTGTACAGAGTGTAAGAAGAGATCATTTAGAGGTAGGGGTCTGTCTTCTCTTCTCCACAGACATAACAATCGATGTACACATATGCTACCATAAATTGGGTTTATACCAAACCGAAGACAGAATCCCTCTCCGAGTCAACATACCGTGGCTCCTTCTGTAATGGCTGAAGGGTCTCTTCTGAGCTTTCCCTCCTCTGCCCGGCAAGGGTCACTTTTGACCCTCTCCTCAGTTGGCTGGCCAGGATGTCTTCTGAGCCTCTCCTTGGTTGGCTGGCCAGGATGTCTTCTGAGCCTCTCCTCGGTTGGCTGGCCAGGATGTCTTCTGAGCCTCTCCTCGGTTGGCTGGCCAGGATGTCTTCTGAGCCTCTCCTCGGTTGGCTGGCCAGGATGTCTTCTGAGCCTCTCCTTGGTTGGCTGGCCAGGATGTCTTCTGAGCCTCTCCTTGTTTGGCTGGCCAGGATGTCTTCTGAGCCTCTCCTCGGTTGGCTGGTCAGGGTCTCTTCTGAGCCTCTCCTCAGTTGGCTGGTCAGGGTCTCTTCTGAGCCTCTCCCCAATTGGCTGGTCAGGGTCTCTTCTGAGCCTTCTGTGCTCTCCCTCCTCCGGGTGGCCAGGGCTCTGTGCTCCATGTTGTCGATCTGTAAATAAGAAAGCTCAACTTTTTCTTTCAGAAGGGCCAGCTCCGCATTCAGCTAAAAGATAAAACAAATTATTATAATACAATACTTTATACGAAGAACAAGTACAAAGCCATTCTTACCCTTCAACTACTAAGGAACTACCAGGCCTCATATCATGGAAGAACCCCGCACCTTGTTCTATGTACACTGTGTGCAAACTTAAGACTACTAATCCTAACATCCCATTATATCCCACTGTGCGCAATCCTTAGAGGGGTTGTGTTTTTTCACCTTGCATCCTATGCATTAAGGTGAAAAAACACCTTGCACTCTCCGGCCCCCCCGAGCCCCCGTTTTACTTACCTGAGCCCCGAATCTCCATGGGCGCGATCCTGCGTTGCTTTCCCCCAGCTCCTGTGGGCTCTTCATTGGATGATTGATAGCAGCGCAGCCATTGGCTCCTGCTGCTGTCAATCAAATCAATGACGCCGCGCGCCGGGGGGCGGGGCCGAGTGATACACTCGGCGGCTATGGCTGCCGACTGTATCACAGTGGGACGTGGCCGTAAACTAACCCCCTTGGGAGCGCTTCCCAGAGTGGGGTTAGCTCTTGTGAAGAGGAGCCGAGACAGCCGCCGAGGGACCCCAGAAGACAAGGATCAGGGCCACTCTGTGCAAAACGAACTGCACAGTGGAGGTAAGTATGACATGTTTGTTATTTTCAAAAAAATAAAAAAAAAACAAAAAAACAAACCTATACAACCCCTCTAATGCCGCGTACACACGATCCCACATTCCGACAACAAAATCCATGTTTTTTTTCCGACGGATGTTGGCTCAAACTTGTCTTGCATACACACGGTCACACAAAGTTGGTTGGAAATTCTGAACGTCAAGAACGCGGTGACGTACAACACGTACGACGAGCCAAGAAAAATAAAGTTCAATAGCCAGTGCGGCTCTTCTGCTTGATTCCGAGCATGCGTGGAACTTTGTGCGTCGGAATTGTGTACACACACGCGATTGGAATTTCCGACAACGGATTTTGTTGTCGGAAAATTTGAGATCCAGATCTCAAATTTTGTGCGACGGAAATTCCGATGGAAAATGTCCGATGGAGCCTACACACGGTCGGAATTTCCGACAAAAAGCTCCCATCGAACATTTTCCGTTGGAAAATCCGACCGTGTGTATGAGGCATTAGACTACTAATCCTAACACCCCACTATATTCCACTGGATGTATACTGATGACTTACCTTTGTTTGCTCCATTTTTAGAGCATTGTTGTCCTTGGCCATAGCATCGATCGTTTTCTGCAGGTTGTCAACCGTCTTGGCTGGAAACAAAGAATATTGTTATTAGTTGATATTGTTCTATAGCTATAAAGAAACCAATCTATTGTATTATATTGTGATGTATTGTGTATTGTATTGTATATTGTGTTGAATTGTATATTGTGATGTATTCTGTATTATGATGTACAGTGGATCTTCGGATTACGAGCATAATCCGTTGCTCGTAATCCAAAGCACTCGCATATCAAAGCGAGTTTCCCCATTGAAGTCAATGGAAATGAAAATATTTTGTTCCTCATTGACTTCAATGGCATGCAATACTGCACCCGGCTAGAGGAGGGGGTGGGGGGGGGGGCACCGGAGAGCCTTGGAAAAGGCCCAAGGACACATCGGCTGACCTCAGCAAACCTCTGAAAGACTCCGTTCCCGAGGCTTACCGAGGTCAGCCGAGCTGTCCTCGGGCCTTTCCATGCATTTCCGAACGGCGCTGATCGGCTGCGATCGGCACCGCTCGGCTCCGGCGCCCCCCCCACCTCAGGCCAAACGTGGTACTGCACGCGCTTTGGCCTGAATCGTGCTCGTTTTGCGAGACAACACTCGCAAACCGAGTTACGATTTTTAAAAATACAGTGCTCGTATTGCAAAACGCTCGTTAACTGCGTTACTCGCAATCCGAGGTTCCACTGTATTGTGTATTTTATTGTGTATTGCGATGTATTGTGTATTGTATTGTGATGTATTGTGATGTATTCTGTATTGTGAATTGTATTGTGTATTGTTTATTGTGATGTATTGTGTTATAATGTATGAATTTCCATGAGGGCCGTACTGAGTCATTATTTGGTGTTTCTGGAACAATCTAATGCCACTCACATATATAGAGAAATAATAAAAGGTGTTCCATTTGCAGTGTTTTATATTGCGGAATATTACTAGATCTCATACCTGTGGTTTCCTGCAGAGCTTTGAACTTGGCGTTGTCCTTCTCAGCCATCGCCTTCTCGGCCGCCTGCCCAATCTCAGCCTGCGCCTTCATCTCTTTTATCCCGGTCTGCGTCTTATCAGCCTGCGCCTTCATCTCTGTTATCCCGGTCTGCATCTTATCAGCCTGCGCCTTCATCTCTTTTACCTGGAAGGAGAAGAAGAAGAAAATTGATGAAATTTCAAACCATTTAGTACCTTAACCGCTTCCCGACCGCCTCACGCAGATATACTGCGGCAGAAGGGCACGTACAGGCAGAATCACGTACTTTTACGTTGCCCTTTAAGAGGCGGCCCGCCAGGAGCTCCGTGAGTCGGATCGCGGATACCCGCGATCGTCTTACGGAGAGGAAGAGCGGGGAGATGCTAATGTAAACAAGCATCTCCCCGTGCTGCCTAATGACACTGTCACTGATCACAGCTCCCTGTGACCGGGAGCGGTAATCAGTGACGTGTCAATCGTAGCCACGCCCCCTAACAGTTAGAATCACTCCCTAGGACACACTTAACCCTTTTCTAGCCCCCTAGTGGTTAACCCCTTCACTGCCAGTGTATTTTTACAGTAATCAGTGCAATTTTATAGCATTGATCACTGTAAAAATGACAATGGTCCCAAAAACGTGTCAAAATTGTCCGATGTGTCCGCCATAATGTTGCAGTCATGATAAAAATCGCAGATCGCCGCCATTACTGTAAAAAAAAAAAAAATAATAACAAAAATGCCATAAAACTATCCCCTATTTTGTAGACCCGATAACTTTTGCGCAAACCAATCAATAAACGCTTACTGCGATTTCTTACCAAAAATATGTAGAAGAATACGTATCGGCCTAAACTGAGGAAAAAAAAATGTTTTTTTTATATATTTTTGGGGGATATTTATTATAGCAAAAAGTAAAAAATGCGTTTTTTTCAAAATTGTCGCTATTATTTTGTTTATAGCGCAAAAAATAAAAACCGCAGAGGTGATCGAATACCACCAAAAGAAAGCTCCATTTGTGGAAAAAAAAGGACGTCAATTTTGTTTGGGAGTCACGTCGCACGACCGCGCAATTGTCAGTTAATGCAGATTATGGAGGTCAGTAGCACAAAGCACGATTTAACCCTTTCCCTGCCACCTATGTAAGACTTACACTGGCAGTAGTACGGCCTACGTACCCCCCCCCAGCTCCCCCCCTTTAGCCACCTCTCAGCTTTCTGCTGGAAGTTAAATGGGTGGCTGCCATTCTCCCACCTGACCCCACGCCATGTATCCCAGGCTCCGCTGCTCCTCCTGCAGGCTAGGGGTGGTCATGGCGGGTGTCGGGGGGGGGGGATCAGTGAACTTCCATTCACCCATCGTCCCTCCGGTGAATGAACCCGCAAGTGACGAAATGCAAAAAATTTAATTTGTACTAAATTTTAGATAAAGACAACGTTTAGAGCCCCCCCCCACGCCCAGGTACAGGCACATTGTAGTGTAATATGTGTCTGGTGAGCCTATGTATGAGGACAATTACACATATTCGGTGTTGTCATGCACGTCATAGTGAGACAATTCTAGGGCCATCATTCACCAATTACACACAACTGATGACCCATAGGGCCTTTAAAGTGTTGCCTATGGCCAATTGTAAGACTTGACATGTTGGGTATCTATTTACTCATCACATCCTCATCTTTTATATTTTACCAAAAAAACGAGAAATATCTTTTTCTCTTTTTATTATTACAAGTATTTATATGTTGATGACAATATATATTGTACATATTGTAACTAACTTTAGTTTATTTTTATACTAAAAAAAATATGGGTTAGATAAACGGTAATATGGTGTGACGAAAGGAAAAACTTTAATGCCCTGTACGCACGATAGGATTTTCCGATGGAAAATGTGTGATAGGACCTTGTTGTCGGAAATTCCGACCGTGTGTAGGCTCCATCACACATTTTCCATAGGAATTTCCGACACACAAAGTTTGAGAGCTTGCTATAAAATTTCCAATCGTGTGTACACAAATCCAACACACAAAGTGCCACGCATGCTCAGAATAAATTAAGAGACGAAAGCTATTGGCTACTGCCCCGTTTATAGTCCCGATGTACGTGTTTTACGTCACCACGTTCAGGACGATCGGATTTTCCGACAACTTTGTGTGACTGTGTGTACGCAAGACAAGTTTGAGCCAACATCCGTCGGAAAAAATCCTAGGATTTTGTTGTCGGAATGTCCGATCAATGTCCGACCGTGTGTACGGGGCATAACTCTGCCATTTTATTCTACAGGGTCTCTGCTTTCAGAAAGTCTATAATGTTTGGGGGTTTTAATTAATCCTCGGACCTAAAATGTACATGTGAACAAATGTGCAAAAAAAAGAAAGAAAACTGCCCTGGCAGCGAAAGGGTTAAGTCTCAATTGAAGGAAAGTTCGACAAAGATCTGGTTTTTGGAATTGAGAGTAAAGCTATAAATGACACCTTCACATATGGATTTTCTGCTGTATGGTTCAACATGCCCAAAGACATAAATAAGAGCTGTTTTATCTACCAAAGAATTTGTATTTCTATCCAGTCTTACAATTTACACAGCTCTGCCACACAGCACAGACCTGCCTAGCGGGGGGAGGATACCCAGTGTTGTAGTAGGACTCACAGGTCTTGTCCTTCCCTTATCCCCCAGACCAAACAATGAAGAAGAAGCTGATGACTGATGAGCTCATAGCTCTGTCACTCTGCTCTCTCCTCCCATCAGCATGCACCTTACACTGTGACATAACTGACTGGCTCCATATGCTTCTCCTCCCTTCCCCAGTCTGGGCTATGCTGTATAGGAACCGATGCCAATTCTAATACTTGGACCCCTAAACCTTAACCCTAAGGATGTATTATTGAATGCAGAGCTGCATTCACTTGTGTCTTTTTGTTTATTTATTTTCTCGTCAAAAATATCGTCAAAAATATCGTCAAAAATATTTTATTAAATACAAAAATAAAAAATTTAAGTGCAATAAAATGAATACTGTAAATTGTACAATTTGGAGTATTTATATACTAATTATATGTGGTTACAAATATAGAATTAATCATGAGGTAAGGCTTTATGAAAAATCAAAGTAATTAAATAACAATTATGATCAAAACCAATTGTGATGTAGACACTCAAATATTGTGTAATATGAAAGATTATGAAAAAACTAAGGAAATCTTTATTTATTTATTTTCAAACTGCAGCTGATTTCTGTGCTAAAAATAGCCCCCAATACAAGTAGATGGGGGGGAGAGGGGCATTATTAAAATGATACTAAAACCTTTCTATGCTATTCATGTGTGTAGAGTAAATACCGGGCCCCCCCCCCCCGAAAATAAGACTGGGTCTTATATTAATTTTGGCTACAAAAAAAAAAAAAAAAACACACTAGGACTTTATTTCAGGGGATGTCTTATTTATGGTATGTACAATAATCTGCATTTATTCACATACAGTCATGTCATCATCTTCTGGAAAAAAAAAAATCAAAAATCCTTTAGGACCCTTTCACACTGGGGTGGCGTCGGCGGTAAAGCGGCGCTATTCGGCCACTAGCGGGAGCGGTTTTAACCCCCGCTAGCATTCGAGAAAGGGTTAAAAACCACCGCAAAGCACTGCTATAGCAGTATAGCTGCGCTGCCCCATTGATTTCAGTGGGCAGGATCGGTGTATACACACCGCTCCTTCACCCCTCCAAAGATGTGACTTGCAGGATTTTTTTTGAGCATCCTGCCAGCGCACCGCTCCATTGTGAAAGCCCTCGGGGCTTTCACACTGGAGAGACCGCAGCGGCTCTTTCAGGGCGCTTTGCAGGCGCTATTTTTAGCGCTGTAGCACCTGCAAAGGCGCCCCAGTGTGAAAGGGGTGTAAACGTTTTCGCTGCCAGAGCCGTTGTTGCGTGTTTTTTGTTTTTTTTTTGCACACGTGTTTAAAAAATAATTTTGGGCCTGAAGATTACACAAAACCCACAAACATTATATATTTTCTAAAAGCAGACACCCTAGAGAATAAAAGAGCGGCAGTACCAATTTTCTATGTCACACGATATTACCGCAAAGGTCTAGGAAACGCAGTTTGCCCTAACGTGAGTTTTAGGGCGAACTAGCGCAATAAATTACCCAAGTTTTTGGTAAAATATAAAAGACGAGTAAATAGATAACCAACATGCCAAACCTTAAAATTTTGCCTCAAACTTCAGTACCCTATATTTTCTATCGGCGACGCCTCAAAAGCCCCCAATAGGTATCAGTTTAGTGTTATGGAGGAGGGCTTGTGTTAGAATGATTGCTCTCACTTTGGTGTGCGCGGCGATATATAACATTTGTATCGTAATCGATGTTTTCACACGTAGGCGCCCCAACACATGTGTTTTCGTTCGTGCGTGTGTATATGTGGGGTGTAGGGGGGGGGCTCAACATTTTTTAGAGGTCGAATTTTATGTGCTTGGATGTAACTTTATTTTTTTGCAAACAAAAAAAAAAATTTTTAAAGGGGTTGTAAAGGTTCGTGTTTTTTCACCTTAATGCATCCTATGCAAGGTGAAAAAACACTTGGCAATGACGGGCTCCTCCCGTTGTACATACCTAAGCCCGTTTACCTGCTCGGCTTGTCCCCGGCGTCCTCTTCTCCACTGAGTCTCGGCATTGATTGGATAGATCGATAGCAGCGCAGTCATTGGTTCCCGCTGCTGTCAATCAAATCCAATGACGTGGGGGGCGGGACGAGACATACACTTTGTGTCTATGGGCGCAGAGTGTATGAGACGGGAGCGCGCCCGCAAAGTAACCTCCTCGGGAGAGAGCTTCCCGAGGGGGTTAGCTATTGCGGGGAGGAGCCGAGAGAGCCGCCGTGGGACCCCAGAACAGGAGGATCGGGGCCACTCTGTGCAAAACGGAGGTAAGTATGACATGTTTGTTATTTTTAAAAAATAAAAAATGAACCTTTACAACCCCTTTAATGAGCAGCCCATTTTTTGCGACACGGCACTGCGTCACTTTAACAATTGCACGGTCGTGCGACGCTGTACCCAGATAAAATTGATGTCCTTTTTGTGGTATTTGATCACCTCTGCGTTTTTTATTTTTTGCGCTATAAACAAAAAAAAAACACGACAATTTTGAAAAAAAAACAAAAAACAATATTTTTTATTTTCTGTTATAAAACATCCAATAAAAATTTTTAAAAAATTTAAATAACCCAATTTCTTCATCAATTTAGGCCAATATGTATTCTACTACATATTTTTGGTAAAAAAAAATCCCAAAAAGTGTTTATTGATTGGTTTGCGCAAAAGTCATAGCGTCTACAAACTATGGGATAAATTTATGGCATTTTTTTTTTTTTACTAGTAATGGCGGTGATCAGCGATTTTTAGCAGGACTGCAATATTGCGGCGGACAGATCGGACACCTAACTGACATTTTTTGACACTTTTTTGGGAACCAGTGACATTGTTACAGTGATCAGTGCTAAAAATATGCACTGTCACTGTACTAATGACACTGGCAGGGAAGGTGTTAACATTAGGGGCGATCACTGTGGGGGGGGGGGGCTGCCTGGAACAACACACAGAGCAGTCTTCCTGCATAGCAGAAGGACAGGATCTCTGTGATCTCCCCTGTCAGAACGGAGATTTGCCTTGTTTACTATGGCAGATCCCTGTTCTGTCACTGCGGGGGGCGATCGCGAGCGGCCGGCGGACATAGGACAAGGGCCCCGCATCACCGTTGTTCTCCCAGACTGGCCTGTGCTGCCACCACCGCAGGTGACAATCCAAATCTGGTGCCCGGTGACAACAAACCACATCTGGTTGCAGGTGACAATCCAAATCTGATGTCTGGTGACAAACCAACTCTGGTGGCAGGTGACAATCCAAATTTGTTGTCTGGTGACAAACCACATCTGGTGGCAGGTGACCAACCAAATCTGATGTCTGGTGAGTATTGCGGTTGGCAAGTGGCAAGCTGCTAGCAGGCTTCAGATTTCGTTTTAGCTTTTTGAAAGCCTGCTAGCAGCTTGCTTAAAGTGGCAATCAGCACTCCTATTAGGTACTGTGCTCAGCATTTAGAAACTGGAGCTGAATGGTACCCTAAAAAGCTTCAAAGCTTGCCGAAAGCTCTGCAAATGCTGTTCACACTGCTCTTATACAAGCTGAACCCGGTGTGAAACAGGTTATTGCGTTTTCAATCGATACGAATACGAGATTGCATGGTGAACATGCAGGTGTGAATATCAATTACTTGCAATCATATCTTTCACCTATTATCCTAAATCCACTTCTCCATGTGTGTGCTATCGATCGAATAGGTTTTCAACTATAAATCAAATATTTTTAAATGGGGTTGATCTATTGGACAAAGAAAACGATCATTAGTATATGGCCACCACAAAGCTCACCACACACATTGCAATCTCATAGACTGCAAATATAAAAGTGGTTTTCATACAGGATAAAAAAAAAAAAAAATCGAATGATAGACTTCCTATGCATTGACTCAAAGGAAGGACACAGCCAGTCCATCCCCATATCATATTCCTATATTGTCTTATCGATTGGACTTCCCTTTATTATATGAATTGATGCATTAGGAGTTTTTCAAATATGTATCAATATATTTATTCAGTGCAACTAAAATAACCATAAACTACAGACCATCCGCTTGCTCGATTTAGTAAGCCTTCAACGTTGGCAAGTCGATTGGCGGAATTTTATTGATCGCTTCTGTCTTCGACCAAATAAATATCTGTGTGTGTGTGTGTCAAAAACTGTAATACAGATCGATTAAATGACCATTTTTTATAAATACTTTCCGATGGGATTTTTAATCAATATTGCAGGTGTTGCTTTGTTTGATCTTCTGATCAATAATGTGCTTCACAAGCGCCCATACCTAAATCGATCACAAATCAATACATGTACAGCCACCTTTCAGGCTCATTTACATAAGGCTGGGTGCGTGGTGAATCTCTTTTCGGAAGGCACTTAAACCCCTAAAAGCTGATGTCCCCCAAATTACAGCTGTAAGTCTTTTTGGGGGATGTCTCTACCAGCTTTGCACATCTAGAGAGTTGTTCTTTGCAAAATATCTCAAGCTCTGTCAGATTGGATGAAGAGTGTCTGTGAACAGCAATTTTCAAGTCTTGCCACAGATTTTCAATTGGATTTAGGTCTGGACTTTGACTGGGCCATTCTAACACATGAATTGTGTAGAGAAACCTCGCGCTAAGAATTTAAAAGTGCGAAATTGGGTCATTTTGTGTTGGAGCTGCTCCACTGAAAAGTGCAGTTGCTGACTTTTGAATGTTAGGGTGATGGGGGGGCGCTAGAGAACTAGAATCCTTGAGTTGATATCAAAGAAATGTAACAAAAGTTTTTTATATATATATATATATATGCGCAAGCGGAGGCTGGGCAGTTGCGGGGTTTACCACCTGATGTGAGCAGCCAGTGTGCCATTGTTTTTATATTATTGCTTTTAGTAAACGTTATTACGCTATGGTCCCGTTTCACGTTTATTTCATAATGGTATACCCAAGGTGGGAAGGAGAATCGTGAAGGTTTCCAGTGACAGATCAAAAAAAAAAAAAAACCTCACAGATATATACAAAACAGCCTGTTGCGACCTTTTTTTAATTAAAGCGGTCATGTCCATTTGGTGAGTAGGCAATTCACTCACATCTCCATCGGGTGTTATTCACAAGATTTGCCTTGGTGACTATGTTACGGATAAGATCCACAGCACAACAGATAACTAATGGACTTTGAAAAATTGATTAACAAATGTATCACCATTATTTTGAACTGATATTTAATCAACTTGAGGATTCTAGTTCTCTAGCGCCCCCTATCACTTATCATTCTAACACATGAATATGCTTTGATCGTCTAAACCAGGGATATGCAATTAGCGGACCTCCAGCTGTTGCAGAACTAGAAGTCCCAGGCATGAGGCATAGCAAGACTCTGATAGCCACAAGCATGACACCCAGAGGCAGAGGCATGATGGGGTCTGTAGTTTTGCAACAGCTGGAGGTCCACTAATTGCATATCCCTGCTCTAAACCATTCCATTGTAGCTCTGGCTGTATGTTTAGGGTAGTTGTCCTGCTGAACCTCCACCCCAGTCTCAAGTCTTTTACAGACTAACAGTTTTTCTTCCTAAATTGCCCTGTATTTGGCTCCATCCTTCCCATCAACTCCATCGACCAGCTTCCCTGTCCCTTCTGAAGAAAAGCATCCCCACAGCTACCACCATGTCTCACAATGTCTTTCTTCTTGTCACTCTTCCATAAAGGTCAGATTTGTGGAGAGCACGACTAATAGTTGTCCTGTGGACAGATTCTCCCACCTGAGCTGTGGATCTCTGCAGTTCCTCCAGAGTTACCATGGACCTCTTGGTTCTTCTCTGATTATTGCTCTCCTTGCCCAGCCTGTCAGTTTAGGTGGACGGCCATGTCTTGGTAGGTTTGCTTTTGTGCCATACTCTTTCCATTTTCAGATGGATTGAACAGAGCTCTGTGAGATGTACAAAGCTTGTGTTTTTTTTTTTTTTTTTTTTTTTTTTTTTTATAACCTAATCCTGCTTTACACTTCTCTACAACATTATCCCTGACCTGTCTGGTGTGTTCATTGGCCTTCATGATGCCCTTTGTTCGCTAAGATTCTCTAACAAATCTCTGAGGGCTTCACAGAACAGCTGTATTTATACTGAGATTAAATTACACACAAGAGCACTTTAATTAGGCAACTCCTGAAGGCATAGTCTCTCTTCGGTATCAGTACTTGTACTCAGTCTTAAAAAAAGTGGTGTCATAACTAAGGTTGTACTGATACCACCATCAGGTTTACTTTGCAATCTCCCATTGGAGAAGTTTTCCTTCACTTCCTATACCATAACCAAAACAAAACGTCCCTTCAAAGTGAGGAAATGCTGGAACTTGTGCCAAGTACTAGTGAATGACAGATTGGGGAGGGGGGGGTGTCACTACTTCCAGTACCATACCAGGTAATAGGCCTTTTAACTTTGTGGCACCTTGAAGAGTAGGGCAGCGATTTCTTCCCCTTCAAAGCACACTCATCTCAATGTGGAGACAAAAGCCACTCCCTCTACCCTCCATGTGGCGCCCCCCCCCCCCCCCCCCCCCAAAAAAAAAAAAAATAATAAAAGGAGGGTAGAGCAGGACAATTAGAAGTATAACCTTAAGTCCAATCACCCACTGATCTAATCTATGATGACCCATCCAAGCCTCACTCCTGTCACTGAAAGACATTCCTGGCCGCAGTAACCTAGTCACTAGGAATACCAGTTGCCAAATGGTTGACATCTAGCAGTAAATTTTGATGACCACAGACAGAATCTGCTTTAGCTGCAAGAGTACAGACATGTACAGGCCACCTAAACACCATTGACTGCAATTGTGTCCACACTTGGGTTCAAAGTTTGCAAAAAAAAAAAAAAGAACTGCTTGCAAATTAAGCAACGCTATTGGGTTTGGTGGCATCACAATAGGTTTAGACAAGTCAGCTTTGTCCTGGAAAATCACTATGTCCCCAATGTGTCATTTGAAATCACTTCTCCAAATTTTACATTTTGCATATTCAAGGATTTCAGGAATACCAAACATATACCAGTGCATGAAAGCAAAGCCATTGTGTACTGTAGGCTATTGAAAAAGCCTCACACCACCCAAAACCAATCGTGTGCTTATTGGATTTTGAAAACTCACCCCACTAGTCTCATCTCATTGGGCATCTACAGGCAAGATCTCAGCTATAAGTTGAGACGAGACATCTGCTGTGCCCATTATGGAGGGACTCGCACCATCCTTACTGCATTTTGCATTCTATACAGGGGTTTCTCAACCAGGGTTCTGTCACCATCCTACCCGTCAGTCACAGGCAGCTGAGGGGTAGATCACATCCCCTCTGCCAACACATGCAGAGCTGGCCAGGGAAGCAGCTGCGAGTACTAGCTATAGCACACTTTCCCACTGGCCCCCTTCTTTCCTCCTGTCCATCCCATGTGCTTGTATGTGACATTACCTGGGATGGACAGGAGGGGAGGAGGTTCTGGTGTAGCCTCATGAAACATGCCCTGCTGCCCCCCCCGTACACTTCGGGGTTGATTTAATACAACTGGGGAGTGCAAAATCTAGTGCAGCTGTGCATAGAAACCAATCAGCTTCCAGGTGTTTTTTTTTTTTTAAATCAAAGCTTAAAGGATATCTAAAGGTTCGTAAAAAAACAAAACAAAAAAACAAACACACCACACACAAACATGTCATACTTATCTTTGTGCAGTTGGTTTTGCACAGAGTGGCCCCGATCCTCCTCTTCTGGGGTCCCTCAGCGGTGCTCCTGGCTCCTCCTCTTCTCGAGTACCCTGTTGGAGAGCCACTCTCCCTTGGGGCACCCTCCCGTTGTCCTCCTGCGTCGATTGACACAGGCAGGACTCGGCCCCACCCCCCCAGCTCCCGCATCATTGGATTTGATTAACAGCGGGAGCCAATGGCTGCGCTGCTACCAATCTATCCAATGAGGACCCGAGACACCGGCTGGAGCTGCTGTGCTCGTCCTCGTCGCTGGAAAGACCGGGTTCAGGTAAGTAAAAGGGGGGCACCTACACCACAGGAGGTTTTTCACCTTAATGCACAGAATGTATTAAGGTGAAAAAACAAGGGCTTACAACCCCCTTTAATTGAATAAGTGGAAGTTAGAACATTTAATTGGATACCATGCACAGCTGCACCAGATTTTACACTCCAGTTTCTGTAAATCAACCCCTTTATCCCAGGTTGGACTCAGAATTATTGACCATCTGTGTAGAAAAAGCAAGCACACGTTTCACATTAGGCATGTTTTTTTTTTTTTATCAACAATTCCATTTGACACTTCTAAAAATTATTATTTCAACAGACTTTTCAGCAAAGATTCTTCCAAGGTAATAAAGGTTCAGACAACCTGTTCTACACTATGGAGAGGTTTACTGACAGATCTGGGACATAAGGTGGATGGGAGCACCCAGGGGGACAAGTCCAGAATTAAAGCAGAGAATTTTGCTGTTGGTAGTACCCAAGACAAAAGCAGGGTCCACCTATGAATTAAAGTTGCACATAGAGAAAAAAGTTGGATACTTTTTAGTCTAAGCTTGGGGAAAAAAAACAAAAACACAAAAAAACTCACAAAAACACAAAAACTCACAATGTTTTAACAGTCCATGTACCTGTTACAAAGAACAGAGGGTCTGGAAAACACTAACATAGCAATAGGAGAGACCGAGCCATTCAAACAAGTCAAATCTATTTTTATTACCAATGTGTATCTCTTGGAAATGTGGATGTTCCAAGCTCTATATGAAAAATGCATCTTAAAACAAAAAAAAAAAAGTTTTGCTTTAATGTGAGGGAAAGGTGGAAAAGCAAAAGCAGATGAGTGAATGAGGACATTCCAGACTGCAGCAGGTGTTGTCCCTGGTTGAAGCCTAAACTAGGACTGCTTGACAATACTGCCATCTAGTGGTCATATAGGGGTACAAGTATAAGCATGCTATTGCAGCGAACTCTAGCCAAGAATGGGGAATTACTCCAGTAAAACAAAAGTTGGAACCCCTGCTAATGCTTTTTTATTGCCACCTGTCTCCTCTACCATCCTTTTCCAGAGACTGAAGTTTAAAGAAGAGCTCCAGCAGAAAAAAAAAAACTAGGACAGGAATCCAGCAGTGTCTTCACCCGAGCAGATTTTTCAATCGGCTATGGGGTGCTGCCGCCACAATCGCCATTAAGGGAAAAATGGCAGTGAAGCCCCGCAGCTTCACAGCCGATTCCCACTATGAATGCGCGCATCACGCTGCGCTCTGAATGGGCTAACTGCGGGGGAAGGAGGAGGGGGCCAAACTTGGGAGCGGGTACCTGTCAAAAGGAGGAGGGGGAGGGGGGAGGGAGGAGGATAAGCGGTGTTTCCCCTTTTGAGTGGAGCTCTACTTAAAAGGACTTATCCCCAACAGGAGGCATGCTAAACCCGAGTTCCCATGACCTGTTCTGACAATATCACATCACTCTGCCATACAGAAGAGGAAATCAGTGGAACCAGCGCCATCCATATACTAGAGGAGTTAGGCTGAAGTTACACTTTTATGAAATGAAGGACTGATCACTAGGAACGTCTTTACAATTCGTACAGCATAGCCCTCTGCTACATGTTGAAACCATTTTAGTTTTGAGGCCAACAGCACATTACAGATAACATTTTGTAACCAAAAATACTTTATTGAATAACACATCATAAATTAGCTGAATGTCACATCATAAATATAAGTTGGCCACAGGAGGCCATTGTCAATAAAAAAAAAAAAAAAAAAAAAAAAAGGCACAGGACTGCAAAAGACAGCACTAGAAAAAAAAAAAAAAAAATTATACACACACACACACACACATAAAAAGATCACACTCCCATTCCAATATGGACAGAAAAGATTGCCTTGGCCTTTTGTAGTCCTGTACAGAGATGCCCATCTACAGGAACTGGGTGCTTCAAGAGAAGAGCTCATTGTTCAATGATTGGATTCAGGTGGGGTGACCATGCTTGATTTATCCAGGGATGGTGAAAACAAGGCCGAACCTGAGTGATAAACACATAAGGAAAGTTAGTCTTACAGCTTAGAGCAAACAAAGGGCCAGTTTATGGTCCTTCAGGCTTTAGGGGTGCGGGCAGATTGTGGCCAGTGGGAGTAGAAAATGTCCCATGCCCAGCATCAGTGAGAATAAACATGGCTGCAGGAGCAAGAGGAATAGTGCCCCATTGTTGGGTGGCAGTGGGAGGACTAGTACCCCAAGGGCCAGATAAAAAAAAGGCAACAAAGGGCCGCATCTGACCAGCAAAAAAGCCGGCATTCCAAATCCTTATGATAATGATTTATTGGTACAGGTTAAAAGAGTACAAGGACTAACATGTTTCGGCAAACCACCTTGGTCACAGCTCAAACATTAAAATGAGAATCAAACTATATACACACACAAAGGGGACTCCACCCACCACACAGGCAACCAATAGTACCCATCATGCTGATAGAAAATATTCTGTTAGACTGCCTGGTTAGCGAGACATCACTAGAGAAAAACAGCATAGCAGACATACATAAAACTATTGATAGGTACTATTGGTTGATTGCCTGTGTGGTGGGTGGAGTCCCGTTGGGAGATGCGAAAGAGCGCACGCGCGAGAGAGAGAGCGCGAGCGCGCGCGAGAGAGAGCGCGAGAGAGAGCGAGCGCGAGAGAGAGCGAGCGCGAGAGAGAGCGAGCGCGAGAGAGAGAGAGCGCGAGAGAGAGAGAGCGCGAGAGAGAGAGAGCGCGAGAGAGAGAGCGCGATTCTCATTTTAAGGTTTGAGCTGTGACCAAGGCTGTTTGCCGAAACGCGTTAGCCCTTGTACTCTTAAACCGCTTTCCGAACAGCGCATGACTATGTAAGTTGGCACAATGGCACGGATGTGCAAATGGGCGTACCTATAAGTCCCCTTTAAATCACGGGCTAGTGGGCGTGTCACAATGTCCACTGGGGGCCCACAATCATGATACGGAGAGGCAGGACGGGGAGATGTAAACAAGGCATTTCCCTGTTCTGCCTAGCAACATGACAGGGATCTACTGCTCCCTGTGATCAGGAGCAGTGATCTGTCATGTTCTAGTGAGCCCATCCCCCCTATAGTTAGAACACAGAGGGAACACAGTTAACCCCTTCCCTGCCACTGTTATTTACACAGTAATCAGTGCATTTTTTAGCAGTGATCGCTGTATAAATGCCAATGGTCCCAAAATGGTGCCAAAAGTGTCTGTTGTGTCCGCTGCAATCACAATAAAAATCGCAGATCGCCGCCATTACTAAAAATACATAAAAATGCCATAAATCTATCCCTTATTTTGTAGACGCTATAACTTTTGTGCAAACCAATCAATATGCGCTTTGCGATATTTTTACCAAAAATATGTAGAATACATATCAGCCTAAACTGAAGAAATTCTTTTTTTATACTTTTTTGGTATATTTACTATAGCAAAAGTTAGTTTCTTCAAATTTATTGCTTTATTGTTTTTTTCTGTTTATAGCGCAAAAAAAGAAAAAACGCAGGGGCGATCGAATACCGCTAAAAGAAAGCTCTATTTGTGGGAAAAGAGGACATCAATTTTGTTTTTGTGCAGAGTCACACAACCGCGCAATTGTCAGTTAAAGCGACGCAGTGCCGGATCGCAAAAAGTGCTCTGGTCAGAGAGGGGGTAAATCCTTCCGGGGCTGACGTGGTTAACCTGTACCAATAAACTGTTTTCATAAGGATTTGGTGTGCTTGTTCTTTTATTGTATTCTGCTATTTGTGTTTTGTCGGGAGGACATCGCAGCCAGAGCACCCTGTTGTGGACTCCATGGCGACTTTCAGGACACTCCATTGTTCAGAGCTTTGCACTTTTGTATGTTTATCTGGCCAAGTTGGGAGATCCCCGGCTTAGTTTATAGGCCCTCCCAATGCCAGCTGTAATTCTAGTCCTGCCTGGAGAGGTGGACAGATCATTGCACTCCGAGACTCATGCTACTACATGCTTCATGTATAGTTTACTCAACAGGGAGCCAGTTCTATAAATTATCATTTGCTACCCAAACTGGTAACTCAGTTAAGCCAAAACTTGTGTAGATCTTGATTGCCAGTTCAGCGGAGATCTCCGCAGGCAGTGGTTTAATCGTGTGTACTGAAAGCCTTTTGGTGGACTCTCCCTCTAAAAGTACTAGGGCCATTGCTACAGGGCCACAAGATTTAAGTTATGAGGATGGTATGGATGACCACTTCCATGTCTATTTTGGTGCAATATCTTCAGTGCCGAGTCCCCGAGTTGGAATTATGCAGATCATAGACCAACACATGCTTTTTACTAAGTGCTCAGACCCAGTTCATGTGATGTGCAGGATCTTCTGATCTCCTGGTGGGAAGTTCTAGATCAGGGATATGCAATTAGCGGACCTCCAGCCATTGCAGAACTACAAGTCCCATGAGGCATAGCAAGACTGACCAGTGTCACATGACACCCAGAGGCATGATGGGCTTTGTAGTTTTGCAACAGCTGGAGGTCTACTAATTGCATATCCCTGTTCTAGATGCTCAAGCCCTGCTGACCTCTCAGGCCAGATGTGGCAACATCTGCACACTGGTATGAAATGCTATACTTTGAAGTGTGCCATGCAACACCCCCTCTGAATGTACATCACACACCTACCCCACAGTGTCTTAGAGACCTTTTGAGCGGCCTTATCTGCTTATTAGCGGCTGGGGGACCATATTTATTTTTAAACTTGGACTTAGACTTTCCCAATCTGCAAATATTTGAGTTGGACATGAAAGTTGAACAGCAAAGGCAGCCAGACAACTAGCATTTTTTCAGGCTGTCCATGATGGTAGCCTCTGCATCCATTGTTAAATGGCATTCCAGCTGTGTTCTACATTGAAGCAAAGCTCCAGGTGCATATAAAGCTAAATCTTAGCGAAAAAAACTGTTTCCTACACCTTTAGTAATACACATGCTGTACTAGTGATGTCCCATGTTGTGCAGGTAGTTGGATCCTGCAGAAATCTGAGGGGTGCCTGGTCCTCTCTCACTGCAGCACTGGATGTGTTCAGACAATACATAAAAAAAAAAAAAAAAAAAAAGTTTGCTTTTAAGCGGAGCTGCACCCAAAAAAAAAAAAGGGGGGGGGGGAGTTGCACTTTAAAGGCCTTGTCCCACAAAGAACTCGCACTTTTGAGAGAGTCAGGGGGGGAGCAGAACACAGTCACCCACTCCAATCACCTAGGCAATCTGAAGCAGTAGTTCTCCCCCCCCCACCACAGTCCTCTGGGAAATGACAGAAGACTGCAGGACCATTCACAAATGCGCAGCACTACTCTAGCAGGTGCAGTGGGCACCCAGCTACCTGCAACCTATCACAGCCGGGTGCCCACAGCCAAGATGCCAGTGCCGAGGAAAGACAGCAGGTAAAACCGGCTGGGGAGAGCAGTGGTGGATTGTGGGACAGACTAGTGGATTTTTTTGTTTTTTGTATTTTTTTTTAGTAGCTGCTGACTATTTTTCACAGGAGACCGGCAACAGCTTTACATTTTGGCTAGAGTGGAGAGTGATTAGAACACCCATCAGGTTTTTATGGTCCATGTCCCCAGTTAGTAAACTACAGAGGGTGGATTTCCCTGTCATGGCAAGTGAAAGTAAATCCCAAATGTCGGGATGCCCCAGAAAACAGGGTTACTGTGAGTTTTTGTTTTTAGCAAAGAAAACACCATAAAGTGTTATACTTACCTAATGGTTTTGCACAAAGCAGCTCGGATCCTCCACTTCTCGGGTCCCCCGCTGGCACTCCTGGCCCCTTCCCTACTGCCGAGCGACCCCACAGCAAGAAGCTTGCCATGGGGGCACCCGAGCCGCTGCTCTGTGTCCATTCAGACAGAGCCACAGCTTGACTCCTCCCTCTTAATGGCTTACTGATTTTGACAGCAGCAGGAGCCAACGACGCCCGTCTGTGTCTCAGCCAATCAGGGAGAGTCCCAGACAGCCAATTCTCTTGTGCAAGACTGCTGGATCGAGATGGGCTCAGGTAAGTATTGGAGGGGGGCTGCCGCATAGAATGCATCAAGATAAAAAAACAAAACAAACAAAAAAAACACCTTCTGCTTTAGAACCACTTTAATCTGCCAATGTGAACACTAGTTCTGGTTACCCCAAGTGATTCCCTTCATTTGTAGGCATTTGCTCTCACTACCTGTTTGGTTAGCTGACAGGAAGTAAAGGGAAATCTTCCCAATGGGACACAGATGGCAAACTGACAAACTATAAACCCCCTCCCCCCGTCTTACTCTATCCTAAATGAAGTTTTGCCTATAGTTTTACTTTAGCCACAGAACCTGTATATAGTTTACACTGCATGTAACAATGTAAGTGGGGGAGTGGATCATTCATTTCCCCCAGAGATTGTGTTACATTCAGTGTGTAAATGAAAAAACAATTGTGGAGAAGGGGGTGGGTCCATGTCAGACCTTTTTTTAAAGACGTTCTGCCCAAAGACTCAAAACTACTATTGTACCTCTGAAAGTTCAGAGCCAGGAAGAGGGCAGGCATCCCTGCAGTAAATATTTCAAGGATCCAGCCGCCTGAATATGGACACTTCATTACTGGTAAGTAAATGTGACTAAAGCTTGCAGGGCGTTAGCGAAAACTCAGCTGTAGCATGCAGCTCCATTACTAGATCATTTTGCAAACGCAACTAGTGAAAGTACCTAAAATTTGACTTATCAGCCTTTTACAAGCCCTCTTGGAGAAATAAAGACTGGGGTCCAACCAGGTGTGCTGCATGCATGTGGTAAGGTACTTGCTGATGGACAAAGTGAGCAGAGGGCAACTTCAGTCTTCTACCCCTGTCCAGCCAGCAAATAAGAGGATGGAGAGATGACAGCATAGCCTAACAACTTTGAGTCATTGCCTTGGCTGTTCTGTCTATTAGGGCTCTGTAGGTCTTAAAACCTGGATGGACAAAATGCAAATCCTGTGGCAGGTTAACTGCTCTATGATCTTATCTCTGCATTTCACCATTTGCGGACACGTTGTTTTCAAAGCTAACCTACAGGCAGACATGTCTGACCAAGTTTTCTTGTGTTCATAAATTTGTGCGCACAAACAGGCAGGTCCCCCAGCTACGTAGTTGGCAGGCCCTGGTGTGCAGTGTACATCAGTATTTTAAAGCAGGATTCACCATAGACGCCGTTTGATACATCTGACCTACCTCTTGTAGTAAGGCCACTTCAAAGCTAGTTTGCAGCTGGCCAATTCCTATAGGGGCATATCATCCACTGAGCTTAACGCTTTCACTCAAGCCCTGGAACCAGCATTAGAATAACTCCCAACTGCAGCTTTTTGTACAGCTGGCTTATCAGATCCATCCTGGGGAGTGGGACACCAAAATGAACCCTGCTACACCAAGTACACAGCACCTACTTTTGTTCTAAAGAGAACCAGCTACAAACAAGTAATGTTGGTCTACTCAAGACAAGCACCCAGTCATGAATATTTTTTAAGTGATGAAGGCATCTGGTCAGGTTTTTGGTTTAATTGGATAATGGAGCTTAGAGTCAGCAAAGACAAGCTTACTCACCTGCCCTGCCAGCTCAAGACATGAAGGCCCGCATGCTGCCTCTGATGGTTGCCCGACAAATGGGACAATGTCTGAGATTAGGGGCACAGTCCATACACACCACCAGGTGTCCACAAGGTACGAAGACCATTGACGAGTCTTTGTCCATACAGACTTTACACATCCTTTCCTCCTTGAGCCGTCGCAGCTGTTCCTCTGTAGTGAGTGTCGTTTCTGAAGGGAGCAAATTGTATCAAAACCAATCCATTTAAGGATTCACCTCATCCAACCTTCAATACTTGTGCCCAAACAAAACACGCAATTCCAGGCTTTGGCATGTCTTGCTTTTACTTCAAAGTCCCTGACCCATGAGTTAGATCAGCGTTTCTCAACTGCAGTCCTCAAGGCACCCCAACAGGTCATGTTTTCAGGATTTCCCCTCAGATGAAACAGCTGTGGTAATTACTAAGGCAGTGAAACTTATCAAATCACCTGTGCAAAATGGAAAGCCTGACATGATCTGTTGGGGTACCTTGAGGACTGGAGATGAGAAACACAGAGTTAGACCATGCCACAACATTTTGATTAATATTTCAAGATTACCTGGTTGTTTGGGGGGCTGGATTGCAGATCCTTGTGCAGGACCTTCTGAAATGTGGGTAGGTTCTGGAAAGAGAAGAGCATTCATCATACAGATCTGAACAAAAACACATTTGAACGCTGCACCAAACCCGAGGAAAACATTTAGATTAATGAAGGAACTTCCAACATTGCAGTAGTAGAAATGAAAGCAACCTACTAGCCTGTGGAGAACCTTGGCCTTCCGTAATAGACAAAGCAGCAATTACAGACCTTGTTCATTTCCATAGTTTTAAAGCCAGAGATGGGAAGCCAAGTCTATTTATGAAGGTTTTCAGAACTATTGCCATTAAAAAAAAAACCTAGATTGTCTAAAAATCTAGTCGATTTAAATGAAGTTGGCATTTGCCCATTAACATTCTAAAGATATTGGATAAGAGAATTTAGTGAAATTACTGCACTAAACCTAAATAATGTCAGAACAAAGCAGCTAAAGTCCAAAAGGAATTATAAACATAGTGTAGCACTAAAAAAAAAAAAAAAAAAAAAAACACAATGAACTGCGATATCCAATGTATACAACTTGAGACAAAGATAAGTGAACTAATGAAAAGGCCAATATTCCTTAAGGTGGGACTAAATTAATGAAAATTCAGAAAATATGTCCTCATGCTTAATGGCGAATCCTCAATTGAACAAGGACAGCACAAACAGTGTGCAAATAACTGCAGTTGTGGATGTAGAAAAATCCTCTGTCAAAAGGAATAAAGATGGATACTCTTACTGGATATGGTGGACTCACTTACTGTACAGTAGTAGGTCAAGCGAGCTTGTGTGGGCCAAGTGCCACAAGGTTAGGATTGGCAGAGAAGCGATCACTCCAAGCAGGGTGGTTCCACTCCTCATCCGTGATGATCCAGCCAGAGATCCCGAATCTTTGTGACTGTCCAACACAATATAGAACTTCCACCCAATGGGTGAGCCATCTCAATAACAATGGATACCAAACGGGAGAGTTTTATTCACTTTGGTTTTCTTTCATTTTATCCTTCATTGCTTGTAACTCATGTGTGACTCCAAATCCTTGCCCTTCATGATCAACTGCAATCAACATGTGGCCTAGAGCATGACCAAAAAAAAGTTTTTTGGTCTCCATTGTTAAGACTCACCCATTGAGTGGAAGTTCTATATCGCGTTCGAGAGTCACAAAGATTCGGGATCTCTGGCTGGACCATCACGGATGAGTGGAACCGCCCTGCTTGGAGTGATTGCTTCCCTGCCAATCCTAACCTTGTGGCACTTGGCCCACACAAGCTCGATTGACCCACTACTGCACGGTAAGTGGGTCCACCATATCCGTTAAGAGTACCCATCTTTATTCCTTTTGACAGAGGATTTTTCTACATCCAGTTATTTGCACACTGTTTGTGCTGTCCTTGTTCAAGTGAGGATTCGCCATTAAGCAGGAGATGGACATATTTTCTGAATTTTCATTATTTAGTCCCACCTCAAGGAATATTGGACTTTTCATTAGTTCACTTATCTTTGTCTCAAGTTATATACATTGGATATCGCAGTTCATGGTTATTTCTTTTAGTGCTACACTATATGTTTATAAAGATATTGGATGCCTGGCTTTCCTGCTGATCAGTCTTGGAGGAAAGCCATGGAACACGTACCTAGATTTGAACGCTTGACTAGAGGCTGCATGCCTGGTCATTCAGTGGGGAAACCAGAGAATCACCATGGCAGCCAGGGTCCCAGCATCTTCAGAAGGACATTAACTTTCTCATGACAGATTCTCCAAGATGAACTCCAGGCAAGTATTTAAAAAAAAAAAAAACCTGATGAAGCTCAACACATTTATCAATGCTGTATTAATACTTTTAATGCAAGCAGTGCAAGTAGCAGAATCTAACCTGTGTAAGCCTCTTGTCCCCTGTACAGCAAAGCTCACCACTAGAGGAAGAAGCAGCACAAAGCCAGTCAGTTGTGCTACAGTGCTCATATGCAAAGGACATGGTGATTGGAGGGGAGAGCCGAATGACAGATGAGCTCACCACTGCGGTGCATCTCCTTGCAAAGGCTTTGGGGTGGACCAGAGCTGCCAAAGCAGAAACCAATCAGCTCTACTGCCCTGACTGACCAGGCTGCACTTTGTGGCAGAGCTGCACACATTATGGATAGAAATGCCAATCTTGATAGGTAATACAGCTCAATTAAAGGTATTTGCCTGGAGTTAAGTTTAAATACCCAAAGCTCACCACAAATGTTGAAAATCTGGCTGTACAATCTAATTTCATCTAAAAACGTATGTAGTAGAAGGGCCTGCCTGATTAAATACAATAGTTTAGGTAGGTCCTCATTACATAGTTTTAGAAAATCCAAGATTTTACAGTCACATTGTACAATGTAGGTTTACGCTCAGGCTATGTATGTACCTGAGGTCTGTGGCACACTATCCTCTTCTGCCAGCACTGTTTCATCGACCAGTTCAGAGACCAACTCAGACAAGCAGCTGTGAGGGGCCCCAACTATTAGGAATCGGCTCTGCACCACACTGGCCACCAGGCTCTCATCAAAGCCCATCCGCAGGGCGTCCTGTACTATGGACAACTGGAGGAAGTCCTGCCAGTGTCCCGGAGAATCTGCAAGGGACCAGCAGGCCAGGGGTTAATATGGTCACGTCAAATTCCTTCAGCAGCAGTCAAATTAAGGCAGGCTTGTAGTTTAATGATAACTAATACATTTAGGAGAGGGTAGAACCCACCTCACTGTTCCAGCAAGGAAGGTTTAAGCTTCTAGGAAGAGCTATGGTCAAGTGATGCTGTAACCTTGGTGAGGCCCAACTATTAAAGCTGAACTCACAGCAGATCTCAAATAGTATAAAGTTATCTAAATTTGTGAGCTGTGCAAATACCAGAATTTAACCTTGTGTACAGCTTCTTGCCCCAGTACAGCAAAGCTCAGAAAGGGGAGGGAGCAGCACAAGCCAGTCTGCTGGAGCATGCCGAAAGGAGGAAAGAGCAGAGTGACAGGTGAGCTCATCAATGTGCTATCATGGGAGGGGGGGGGGGGGGGACAAGATCTGCAGAAAAAAAAAAAAACTGCCACACAGCACAGCCCTATCTGGAAGGGTAATCTTCAGGACTGGATGGTCTGAAATACAAACCCCTTGGGCAACTAAAATTGCTCCCATATGCACATTTCTAGCAGTTTGCCTGGAGTTGGGCTTTAATCACCAATGACCCCTTAGAGCATCAATCTCCCACAGCCTCCCAGTCACAAATCTTACTCCGCATATTAATTCAATGTGATAAAGCAGTCATTTCCTGTCTTTGTAATCCCGCTATGAAGGACCTTACTTAGACCCTTCCAGCAAGCCCTGTCCCCATCTCCCAGTTGTGCATCCGCATAGCTCTTAACTGTCCCTGATTACAAGGGACTGTCCCTCATTTGGAACAAAGTCCCTCTTTCCTTCTCATTTGTCCCTCAATTTGGTCCGATCTATTTAGGTGCATATTAAATGCACTACTTATCAAAAAGTGTTTTACTGTGCAAAACCTTTTATCCAAATTTCTAAATTGCTGCATTTGTCAATTCCAAGAGCCAATATAAAGGAATAGTAGAGGCAAAGAAGCACTTCTGTGTTTAACCAATCTTTTTGTAAAATTCTTTTAAAAAGGGGCGTGACATGGGGCGTGTCCTATACCTACATACTTTTGCCAATCGGTGTCCCTCATTCCCAAAAATGTAAGAGGTATGCATCCATGCTATTGCTGTTATGAACACTTCCAGTTAAAGACAAGTAGCCATTCTACCCATCCTGAGTAACACCATGCAGCCTTTGCTTGTGTACACAGACAGTGGCTGCAGAAGATAAATGGCATTAAGATGTAAAAGAAAAAATCTGAAAAAAGCAATTTTTCACAAAATCCTCAGCAATAGTCTGATACACAGTGCATTTGAAGACAAAGGTCATCCCAGCAGGGGTTCACAATTACTTAAATGGAAAACCAATAGTGTAATTGGGTAAAGAATGTAGGGTTCAGCACGCCACTTTCATAAAACATCAAAACCTTGGGAGTGCAGGGTCCATCTACTCAACCATCTGCTGCAGAGCCCCTAGAGCAGTGGTCTCCAAACTGCAGCCCAGGGCCAGATGTGGCTCTTTACTTGCCTTTATCCAGCCGATGGGGAACTACTGCTCCCACTGATGCTGGGGTGTATTTTCTACACACTGGCCAGTCTGGCACCCTCAGAGTCAAGGACAGCAAACTGGCCTTTTTAGAAAATTGAGACCCTGACCTAGAGGCTTGAGAACCCAGTTAAAACCCCTAGTTGTCCGATCTGGCCAGTTTTGGAGAAGATACCACCAACTGAGATCAAAAGTTCAAAAACCTTCTCCAATGTTTTGGTGCCTACCAGGACACATCCACATCAGAGACATCTTATATGCCTTCCATCTAGAAAATTACCATGAATGCTGCTGAATGGCAGAGTCAGGAATCTAGTTCCAACTGTAAGATGAGCTTTGTGTGCACTGACCAAGAAAGCCAACCCACTGGACAAGGTAGCAGAACATATCTACAACCTGTAGTAAAGAGTAGAAAAATTGTGTTGTCCTCAGTGCCACTATGTGGTGACCGTACCAAAATATACATTAATATCTACAACTTAGCGATCTGAAAGCCAGTTCCCTGTGCCAAGTTTTGAGAACCACAATATAAAGCCTAATTTTCCTTGTGTCCAGGAAAGTTATCACTTGAAAAAGGTCAAGTCATACCCTTAACAGCCATTTCTGTAGCTTAAGTGATAAGTTAATGTTTGATTAGCTGCCCAAATTGACAATTCTCATACTAGGCCCATCACAGTACATGAGTCCTCAACTAAATCAAAGATTTGTGATTGAAGTTGCAACACAAACACACAAACACACAAAAAAAAACAAAAAAAACAAAAAAAACAAAAAAAACAAAAAAAACAAAAAAAAACAAAAAAAACAAAACAAAAAGTAGGTTCTCATAGCACGTAGCTCTGGCCTTGAAACAGTTGACCTTTGAAAGCACAAAGCAAGCTGGCACTTACCACTGGGTGCGCTGGGGCTCCCAGACATCCTCAGGAATTCAGGCTGTAAAAAAGTTGGGATAATGAGAACTGGAAATGCACGAAAGCCAAACCATAATAACCAATCAGGTGACTGAACAGTCCCAACTTACATGCCCCAGCAAATACTATGTAGTTTGCAAATCAGGACTGTTTAGTGGTTTATTAAGCCAGGTTACAACGCACGAGTACATAGGTTACTCACCTAACTCTCTGGACTACCACCTATAGCCTCTTGCACGCTACGAACATACGCAGGTCCCATGGACTGCACATGAAATTCACACCTACAACAAAAGTTGTCAAGTTACCTCAAATCTGGCCACCATGTAAGCATATCAAGCGTCCAAACATTAATTTAGTTGAAAGTTCTCACTTTTGAGTAAACATTGGAACGTTCACACACTTTAGGATTACAAGGGCCCTCATGCCTCTAGAAGAGGTTTAAAGCAGAACCCTTGCAGAAAACCCCCATGGTGTTCCCCTGCAGTGCAAAAATTATAAGTCAATTTTGGTCTAAGGCATGGGTGCTCAACCTGTGGCCCTCCAGCTGTTTTAAAACTACAAGTCCCATGAGGCATTGCAAGGCTGACAATTACAAACACGGCTCCCAAAGACAGAGGCATGATGGGACTTTTAGTTCTGCAACAGCTGGGGGGCAAATGTTAAGCAGCCATAGTCTAAGGTGCCATTGAAAAGCACTTTTGTATCGCAACACCTGCAAGCTTCCTTCTCTCCATGCTGCTAGTCCCCCAAAGCTTCTCTTCAGTAATATGAGGCTGTCGTAACCAGACACCTGCAGAGAAGCAACTTCAGGGGAATGGTTGCACTCTCATACAATGCATAAGTTGTAGTCCTGCATTGTGAGGATGGCATGGGTCTACCAGTAGGCAGGTGCAGTCTACTGTATAATGCAGGTGGCGCTCTTCTGCAGTGGCACTGTTGGGGAGGTCAAGAGGAACAGTGTTCCTCTACCGTTCCCTAGGTCACTGGCGAACCTATCCGACGGGATGCTGTCACCCCATGTGACCCTGTCAGCCATATTGGGTGTGGCAGAGGCCCTGGCTCTAAGGCCTGGCGCTCTTTTTTGCAAGTTGGTAGAGTAGGGACAGGTACCCTGCCTGTTAAGAACCATACTAGTGATAAGGGAAAGGTTCCTGACTAGGCAGGTAAGCATAGGGATGCACCTCCTTGGACTTCATCCCATTGAGAGCAGAATGTAGCCTGGCTGTCTTGTGCTCAGACGCTGTCAGTCTGGCGGCCGATACCTGCTCTTCACATTACTGGAAGCAGTGAGCGCACCGTTGGGCAGCGCTTCCACCGAGTGTTCTTCACAGCACCTGACTGAATTATTGCTTCACTACGCTGCATCCCACCTACATACCCACAAACCAGAGTGTTTGGGGGAAGAGGACATGGCTGCTGGGGGAGTGCAGGTAAAAACTGCCATTTAATGGTACCAACGACAAATGAGCATTTAACCTACAAAAGGTCTGTGTTAAATTTTCCTGAAGATCAATTATAAAGTACGCGTTGCCAAAGCATTGCTTTGAATTGATTGGGGTGCAAACATCTTTCAGGTTGACTGAAACTCCCATTAGACCGATTCTCCTTCAAAGCCTGTCCTACTGAAAATGGGATCACAAAAATGGGGGCGGGGGGTGATTTTAACCAAACACCAATAAAAAGCTGACCTTCACCTAATCTACCAAAATGTAGACTGGTGTTGCCATTGCAGATGTTCCCTCACACCCTGAAACCATTGTCACCTAGAAAGTGAGGGAAATTAACCAAGTCAAAAGATCTTATCAAAATCCCAGCAAGCATGCCGACCACCCTTCCCCCTACTGACCAAAATGCAGTTTAACTGGACTTAACGACCCAAGGAAAGGGTTCTTTACTAGAACTGAATGCACACTAGTTCTCTACAGATTTGGGGTAGCTGAATTTTCATAAAGGTCTGGTTAAGTTGTAGGCTACTTTTCCTGAAACTTTGGAATGTACATAGTTGATCAGGTTTACTATGTTGTGATGTGATCAAACTCACCTTGGAAACCATTTGGCGTGTTCCCTCCAGGGATCATCTCCCCTTTCCCAGTTCCTCAGTTCCCCATCACAGTGGAAGCACCGGACATTATCCCTCTGCCCTAGAACAAAGCACAAGACATTTTCCTCTCGTAAAACAGAAAGGTTAAAGCTGGGGCATTAGCCTCCTCACAGAACCTAAAAATATCAAAACTTGGGGCATCTTCTCTTGTAGAACCCAAAAATGGTCAAAGCTTGAGGCATCACTCCACCCCCCCAAACAGCATGGAGAATTATTCCTTTCTCAGAACCCAAAAGGTCAAAGCTTGAGGCATTATACCTCACAGAAACCAAAAGGGTCAAAGCTTATAGCATCAGCCCTCTCTCAAAGAACCCAAAAAAGGTCAAAGCTTAGGGTATTACCTTCTGTCATCAATCCCAAAAGGTCAAAGCATGGTGCTTTATCCCTCTGTCCTAGGTCAGACCCAAAGCAATGGAAATTATCCTTGTCCTAGGACCCAAAGCCTACGCACCATAAATTATGCCTCTGTCCTAGAACAACGTCAAAGCCTAAAAAGGTACACAAGATAGAAGACTCACATATCTTGTGGTTTTTACAAAGATTTAAACTGCCAGATTTCTCTATAGCAGTGGTCATCAACCCTGTCCTCAGGGCCCACTAACAGGCCAGGTTTGCAAGATAACTGAAATACATCACAGGTGATATCATTTGCTGCTCAGTGATTGCAGTATTCTAGTCTGCATCTCCCCAAGGTAATACATAAAACCTGGCCTGTTAGTGGGCCCTGAGGACAGGGTTGATGACCACTGCTCTATAGGATCTGTATTCTTCTGAATTATATGTAATTTCGAAACAATGCATCAGTGCTTTAAAATCAATGAAAAATTCATATGGCCATAAGATAGCATTGTAAGGGCATCAATGCAATTACATATCTAGAAAAGGTAACATGCATTAAAACCAAAGAAAAGGTTGCCCGTAGAAGCTTACAGCTCCAGGAAACGCCTGTTGTCACAACAGAAGAGCCATTGTGTCAGACCATTGTGATCAGGTTAGGTCCTATAATAACTTCCTGTTCTGGGGTCTTCCCAACAGAGGTGAGGACAGAGGAGTCAGCTGACCTCCGACCTACAGAGCATAGGACTGTTCCATCCTCACCTGACATCACATGCCCCATAGAGAACCATTCACCAACTGCATGCCAGAGGTCACCTGAACCACAAAGGCCAGCATGACTCTTCACAGTAACAGGATTAGATTCTAATATTGAATGGGTGCACCAGTCACAATGTTATGCTTAATGCATCTACCCCCTCCCCCCGTGACCTCTGCTGCTGTACACTCAATATAGCTCTTCTCTACGCATTGTACATTATACTGAATGGATGGTTTATATACATTATTATGTGGTCCTGCAACCACAGGGACCGATTTGTAGATGGCAATTTTGTGGAGTACAATTTAAAGGACAGAGGACATACCATCAGGAACTCAGGGGTTACAACATAAGAAGGAACCTGCCACCACCAGTAAGTCAGGGGCTACAACATAGCTATTATAGGTATGAGCCATCAAGGGCATGGCTAATATATTGCCATCATTGGCATACCATTAGAATAACACTAGTCTCAAGGACTTATTTGGCTACAATATTGCTCCCATTAGTGACCTTTCAGAATTGTAAGATTTCCGTTAAGAGTTTCTGAACCATCAATGACTTTACTTCAAGGTTGCAATCAGGCAATTATACGGGCCATCAGGGACAGGGACCTCAGCTACACATAGGAGTCTATGAACCATCAGTGACTAACTGGATACAATATCATTAAAGTGAGCCATAACCCAATACAATCTTATCGGAATGTGATTTTATGTTTCATGCTCTACGTCCCCATCATGGGTCAGAGACTTCTCTGGTTACATGACCACCATCCTGGGGGTCATGCATGACATGGTTTTCACTACATTAGTAGTGTTGGGGTGTGAGTAACCCCTAGTACATCCCAGTATAGAAGACTTCAACTCAGTGAGATACATTACTATCCTGGGGGTAACAAGTGGCATTGGTTCAGCCATCTATGGAGGAGCGAATAATCCCAGTATAGAAGAACCCAGCTGCAGCCAGTTGTTTGGGGCAGACTGCTATGTTGCAGAAAGTCCCTCTTCTACAATCTCTATGAAGTATAAGTGATTTCCCCCACCCCACAGTACATACCAGTGTAGAAGAAACCCCTATGGTGAGGTAGGAGTGATCCCAGACCCCCCCCACCCTCCCCATATTACATACCAGTACAAAAGATTTCCCTATGGTGGGGTAGGACTGCTCCCAATCCTCCTAGTACATCCCAGATAGAAGAATTTCCTATGGTGGGGTATGAGCGATCCCAGTTCCTCCCAGGATAGATGAATCCCTTTATAGTACAGCAAGAGTGAGCCCAGTATTTACCAGTATAGATGAAGCACTCTATGGTGAACTATGATCCCAGTCACCCAGTACATATCAAGATAGAAGAATCCCCCTATAGTGGGGTATAAATGCTCCCAGTACACACCAGTATAGATGAATCCCCCCCCCCCCATAGTGGAGTATGAATGATCCCAGTATAGATAAAGCCCCCTATGGTGGGGTATGTTCCCAGTTCCTCCCAGTACAGATGAATCCCCCGTTAGTGGGGTTGAGCGATTCCCAGTATAGAAGAATCCCCCTATAGAGGGGTTGGAGTGAACGCAGTCCCCCCAGTACATACCAATATAGAAGAATCCCCCCTCCCATAGTGGGGTATGAGTGATCCCAGTACACACCAGTATAGAAGAACCCCCTTATGGTGGGGACTGGGGTATGATCCCAGTACATACCAGTATAGAAGAATCCAGCAGCAGCCAGTTGTTCGGGGCTGAGCCCAGTGTGTTGCGGCCAGTTGCGGAAGGTCCCCATGCGGTTGGTCATGTCCAGCAGCTCGGGGTAGACAGCGGGGTCATCGTTCTCCTGTTCCCCAGGCAGTCGGTGGATCTGGCTGAGGATGTGTCCGTCCGGTAGATCCGGTTGCTGGGTGATGGGGACGTTGCTGGGCTCGGTCCCCCGGAGGAAGGGACAGGTAGGGAAGTATTTGTGGTGCTCGGTATCAGCCCGGTCCCCGGGCTCCCAGCTCCGGAGGATCCCACCGCAGGAGAAGCACTGCACCCGGTCCCCGGTGCCCAGGTAGAAGAAGCCGGCCCGGGCCAGGAGACTGGGGGACACAGAGCCCGGCCAGTCCCGGAATGTCCGCAGCCGGCTCGCCTCCCTCTCCATCCCAGACTTGACCGCACCGGGGGGCCCCCAGGAGCCCAACTCCTCCCGTGCCGAGTCCATGGCGGAGCGCTGACCACTCAGGCTGCCCAGAGTCACCGGAGCAGAGGGGCGGAGGATGTTCTGGAAGAGACCGGACACAGGCAGAGTTATACCGGGGAGGGGGGACAGGCAGCATCATACCGGGGGAGGGGGGGACAGACAGCGTGACACCTACATGGGGGGGGGGGGGGGGGGGGGGGCAGTCACACCTGTCCATACAAGCAGGGCCTCGGATAGGGCAGTACAGCCAGCCCTCCTGTCCTGGGCCCAAGCTCTGTCACCTGCAGGAGAGGATAGCCAGCTGTACTGCCTTGTGACACCTATGGATCCCCTGCAGCTCTGCCGGGTTTCTCTCTCCAGCAGCTCTGCCGGGGGATCAGTTCTATATTCCTGCAAAGCATCCCGATTTGGAGCAGAGGGGGAGAGCTGTAGAGTGACTGTACCCAGTCCTGAAACTCCCCCTCCGTCTCCCACCGGCCTCCCCTCCCCCTCCCTCCAGGTCATGCTCAATGCTCTGTGTTCACTTGAATGGGCTGCCATGTGTGACAATCAGAGGCTCAGAACCTTTTAAAACATGCAGCCTTGTCACATGACAAAACACAAGTCTGCTAATTGCATTTGGGGTGCCATTAACCACTTGGGGACCATGCCTATTTGTAACATTTGTTGTTTAAAATAGTAATTTTTTGCTAGAAAATGTACTTAAAACCCCCAAATATTTTTTTTTTAGCAGAGACCCTAAAGAATAAAATGGCAGTCATTACAATATGTCACTATTTGCGCAGCGGTGTTTCAAAACGCAATTTTTAGAAAATACACTTTCATGTATTAAAAGCGAAAAAACAGTTAAGTTAGCCCAATTTTTTTTGTATGTGAAAGATGTTATGCTGAGTAAATAGATACCCAACATGTCATGCTTCAATATTGCACATGCTCAATACATGCAGCATTTTTTGAATTACAGAGCTGACTTCCTGAAAAATCAATTAGACTTTTCTCTTCAATGGTAAGGAATTTCTCAAATGTAATACAATGGAACCTCGGATTGCGAGTAATGCTGTTAACGAGCATTTCACAATACAAGCAATTTTTTTTTTAAAATCCTGTTTGCAAGTGTTGTCTCGCAAAACGAGCAGGATTCAAGCCTCTGCGGTGTGCAGTACCGCATTTGACCAGAGGGGGGGGGGGGGGGCGCCGGTGACACTCAGAAACACTCCGTTCCCGAGCCTTTGAGGGTTTCCGAGTGCAGCCGAGCGGTCTCCGAGTATTTCCAAGTCTCTCCGGCGCCCCCCCCACCTCTGGCCACATGCGGTATTGCATGCAATAGAAGTCAATGTGGAACGAATTCTTTGTTTCCATTGATTTCTAGGGGGAAACTCACTGATGTGCGAGTGCTTTGGATTACAAGCATTCTCCTGGAACGGATTATGCTCGTAATCCAAGGTTCCACTGTAACTGTTTAGTGTAGGGGGGTGTACTGATGGGGGATTTTTTTGGTGCACCTCTCCCGCTGCCCATAAAAGCGATACCGTGGCAAGCCTGCTGCCAGGACCACTTTTATCTGAAAGAGGATCGCCTGCTATATTTATATTAAAAAAAAATAAATAAAAAGGGAGGTCATGGCAGCTAGCTGTTGCCATAGCCACGATATAAAACATCAAGGTAATAATGTAGCTATACAATGGGCGGTCCAGAAGTGGTTAATGGCACCACAATCGCTATGCGCATTTGCAGTGCCTTCCAAAACCCTGCAGAACACCCGTTACCTGTGCAGCTGGTGACATCCAGGTAACGCCAAATGTGAATGCGGACTATACCCGTCCATACCACTACGTCAGGAAGGGGGGGGGGTAACACCCGTCCATACCACTACGTCAGGAAGGGGGTGGGGTCACACCTGTCCATACCACTACGTCAGGAAGGGGGTGGGGTCACACCTGTCCATACCACTACGTCAGGAGAGAGGGGGGGGGGGTCACACCTGTCCATACCACTACGTCAGGAGAGAGGGGGGGGTCACACCTGTCCATACCACTACGTCAGGAGAGAGGGGGGGGGGTCACACCTGTCCATACCACTACGTCAGGAGGGGGGGAGGTCACACCTGTCCATACCACTACGTCAGGAGAGGGGGGGGGTCACACCTGTCCATACCACTACGTCAGGAGAGGGGGGGGGGTCACACCTGTCCATACCACTACGTCAGGAGAGGGGGGGGGGGTCACACCTGTCCATACCACTACGTCAGGGGAGGGGGGGGGTCACACCTGTCCATACCACTACGTCAGGAGGGGGGGGGGTCACACCTGTCCATACCACTACGTCAGGAGGGGGGGGGGTCACACCTGTCCATACCACTACGTCAGGAGGGGGGGGGGTCACACCTGTCCATACCACTACGTCAGGAGAGAGGGGGGGGTCACACCTGTCCATACCACTACGTCAGGAGGGGGGGGGGGTCACACCTGTCCATACCACTACGTCAGGAAGGGGGTGGGGTCACACCTGTCCATACCACTACGTCAGGAGAGAGGGGGGGGGTCACACCTGTCCATACCACTACGTCAGGAGAGAGGGGGGGGTCACATCTGTCCATACCACTACGTCAGGAGAGGGGGGGGGGGTTACACCTGTCCATACCACTACGTCAGGAGAGAGGGGGGGGGTCACACCTGTCCATACCACTACGTCAGGAGGGGGGGAGGTCACACCTGTCCATACCACTACGTCAGGAGAGGGGGGGGGTCACACCTGTCCATACCACTACGTCAGGAGAGGGGGGGCGGTCACACCTGTCCATACCACTACGTCAGGAAGGGGGTGGGGTCACACCTGTCCATACCACTACGTCAGGAGAGAGGGGGGGGGTCACACCTGTCCATACCACTACGTCAGGAGAGAGGGGGGGGTCACATCTGTCCATACCACTACGTCAGGAGAGGGGGGGGGGTTACACCTGTCCATACCACTACGTCAGGAGAGAGGGGGGGGTCACACCTGTCCATACCACTACGTCAGGAGGGGGGGAGGTCACACCTGTCCATACCACTACGTCAGGAGAGGGGGGGGGGTCACACCTGTCCATACCACTACGTCAGGAGAGGGGGGGCGGTCACACCTGTCCATACCACTACGTCAGGAGAGGGGGGGGGGTCACACCTGTCCATACCACTACGTCAGGAGGGGGGGGGGTCACACCTGTCCATACCACTACGTCAGGAAGGGGGTGGGGTCACACCTGTCCATACCACTACGTCAGGAGAGAGGGGGGGGGTCACACCTGTCCATACCACTACGTCAGGAGAGAGGGGGGGGTCACATCTGTCCATACCACTACGTCAGGAGAGGGGGGGGGGTTACACCTGTCCATACCACTACGTCAGGAGAGAGGGGGGGGTCACACCTGTCCATACCACTACGTCAGGAGGGGGGGAGGTCACACCTGTCCATACCACTACGTCAGGAGAGGGGGGGGGGTCACACCTGTCCATACCACTACGTCAGGAGAGGGGGGGCGGTCACACCTGTCCATACCACTACGTCAGGAGAGGGGGGGGGGTCACACCTGTCCATACCACTACGTCAGGAGGGGGGGGGGTCACACCTGTCCATACCACTACGTCAGGAGAGGGGGGGCGGTCACACCTGTCCATACCACTACGTCAGGAGAGGGGGGGGGGGGAGGGTCACACCTGTCCATACCACTACGTCAGGAGGGGGGGGGTCACACCTGTCCATACCACTACGTCAGGAGAGGGGGGGCGGTCACACCTGTCCATACCACTACGTCAGGAGAGGGGGGGGGGGGGGGGGAGGGTCACACCTGTCCATACCACTACGTCAGGAGGGGGGGGGGTCACACCTGTCCATACCACTACGTCAGGAGAGGGGGAGGGGGTCACACCTGTCCATACCACTACGTCAGGAGAGGGGGGTCACACCTGTCCATACCACTACGTCAGGAGAGGGGGGGGGGTCACACCTGTCCATACCACTACGTCAGGAGAGGGGGGGGTCACACCTGTCCATACCACTACATCAGGAGAGGGGGGGGGTCACACCTGTCCATACCACTACGTCAGGAGAGGGGGGGGTCTCACACCTGTCCATACCACTACGTCAGGAGGGGGGGGGGGTCACACCTGTCCATACCACTACGTCAGGGGGGGGGGGTCACACCTGTCCATACCACTACGTCAGGAGGGGGGGGGGTCACACCTGTCCATACCACTACGTCAGGAGGGGGGGGGTCACACCTGTCCATACCACTACGTCAGGAGGGGGGGGGGTCACACCTGTCCATACCACTACGTCAGGAGGGGGGGGGGGGGGGGGAGTCACACCTGTCCATACCACTACGTCGGGGGGGGGGGTCACACCTGTCCATACCACTACGTCAGGAGGGGGGGGGTCACACCTGTCCATACCACTACGTCAGGAGGGGGGGGGGTCACACCTGTCCATACCACTACGTCAGGAGGGGGGGGGGTCACACCTGTCCATACCACTACGTCAGGAGGGGGGGGGGTCACACCTGTCCATACCACTACGTCAGGAGGGGGGGGGGTCACACCTGTCCATACCACTACGTCAGGAGGGGGGGGTCACACCTGTCCATACCACTACGTCGGGGGGGGGGGGGTCACACCTGTCCATACCACTACGCCAGGGGGGGGGGGGTCACACCTGTCCATACCACTACGTCAGGAGGGGGGGGTCACACCTGTCCATACCACTACGTCAGGAGGGGGGGGGTCACACCTGACCATACCACTACGTCAGGAGGGGGGGGGGGTCACACCTGTCCATACCACTACGTCAGGAGGGGGGGGTCACACCTGTCCATACCACTACGTCAGGAGGGGGGGGGTCACACCTGTCCATACCACTACGTCAGGAGGGGGGGGGGTCACACCTGTCCATACCACTACGTCAGGAGGGGGGGGTCACACCTGTCCATACCACTACGTCAGGAGGGGGGGTCACACCTGTCCATACCACTACGTCAGGAGGGGGGGGGGTCACACCTGTCCATACCACTACGTCGGGGGGGGGGTCACACCTGTCCATACCACTACGCCAGGGGGGGGGGTCACACCTGTCCATACCACTACGTCAGGAGGGGGGGTCACACCTGTCCATACCACTACGTCAGGAGGGGGGGTCACACCTGTCCATACCACTACGTCAGGAGGGGGGGGGTCACACCTGTCCATACCACTACGTCAGGAGGGGGGGGGGTCACACCTGTCCATACCACTACGTCAGGAGGGGGGGGGGGGGGGGGAGTCACACCTGTCCATACCACTACGTCGGGGGGGGGGGTCACACCTGTCCATACCACTACGTCAGGAGGGGGGGGGTCACACCTGTCCATACCACTACGTCAGGAGGGGGGGGGGTCACACCTGTCCATACCACTACGTCAGGAGGGGGGGGGTCACACCTGTCCATACCACTACGTCAGGAGGGGGGGGGGTCACACCTGTCCATACCACTACGTCAGGAGGGGGGGGGGGTCACACCTGTCCATACCACTACGTCAGGAGGGGGGGTCACACCTGTCCATACCACTACGTCGGGGGGGGGGGGGGTCACACCTGTCCATACCACTACGCCAGGGGGGGGGGGGGTCACACCTGTCCATACCACTACGTCAGGAGGGGGGGGTCACACCTGTCCATACCACTACGTCAGGAGGGGGGGGGTCACACCTGACCATACCACTACGTCAGGAGGGGGGGGGGGGTCACACCTGTCCATACCACTACGTCAGGAGGGGGGGGGTCACACCTGTCCATACCACTACGTCAGGAGGGGGGGGTCACACCTGTCCATACCACTACGTCAGGAGGGGGGGGGGTCACACCTGTCCATACCACTACGTCAGGAGGGGGGGGTCACACCTGTCCATACCACTACGTCAGGAGGGGGGGGTCACACCTGTCCATACCACTACGTCAGGAGGGGGGGGGGTCACACCTGTCCATACCACTACGTCGGGGGGGGGTCACACCTGTCCATACCACTACGCCAGGGGGGGGGGTCACACCTGTCCATACCACTACGTCAGGAGGGGGGGTCACACCTGTCCATACCACTACGTCAGGAGGGGGGGTCACACCTGTCCATACCACTACGTCAGGAGGGGGGAGGGTCACACCTGTCCATACCACGTCAGGAGAGGGGGGGGGCACACCTGTCCATACCACTACGTCAGGAGAGGGGGGGTCACACCTGTCCATACCACTACGTCAGGAGAGGGGGGGGTCACACCTGTCCATACCACTACTTACCTGTCCATACCACCAGGTCAGGAGAGGGGGGGGGGGGGTCACACCTGTCCATACCACTAAGTCAGGAGGGGGGGTCACACCTGTCCATATTACTGAAGGGGAGGGGTCACACCTGTCCATATTACTGAAGGGGAGGGGTCATGAGTTACATCTGTTTGCACCACTATAAGATGGAGTCACCTAAATGAACCACTGAGGGGGAGGAGTCACCTGTCCATACCACTATACATGCCCCACAGACTCACCGGCCAGCTGATTTCCCATTGCATGCCATCATGTCCTCTGGTTTCCAGGGTGTCCATGCTGAAGGCCCCTTCCCCGACCATGGTTGTGTTCATGCTGATACTCCAGCGGATCATAGCTGAGTGAGGAGACCACCAACTGTTCTGGAAGAGACATGGGGGGCCTAGTCATCACATGGGGCATAGTGCACCTGACCACATTACATAGAGAAGGGGCATCACCCACCTGAGTACCACTTTAAAGGGGTGGGTCATAATCCACCTGGGGGTACATTTTTCAGGGAGGCAGAATCACCCACCTACATATGATACATTACTCAGGGGGCATCACCCACCCACCCAAATAAGCTACATCATACAGGTACCACCCATCCACTAAAACTGAGCACTCACCTGCAGAGTGACAGGGACGGAGTACCAGGTGGTAAGATCGAGTATCTACCTCTTGTAGTGTTCTGTACAGCAGGGCTCCGACTGGAGAGGGAGAAAAGCTTATATTAGGAGATCTAGTGACAGAGGAGATTAAGTCACTGTGCGGCTTCTTCATTCACTGTCCAGTCACGGGCTGGGGGAGGGACAAGACCTATACATGTTACTTTACTGCAGCTCAGAAAACGTTTCTCCCCATCACAGATGTACTGTGTGGCAGAGCTGTGTAAATCTCAGATGGGGAGACCACCTTGTGTATTTTATCTGTTACATTTACAAAATTCTCAACTGCTTCTGCCCCCTGCCGTGATGGGATTGCAGGGGGGCTCACCCTTATTTCAAGTGAGGTCCACATGGCTTGTTACTCATATATAGGAATATTGGGCTTTACATGGATGGCCTACTGCATGTCAGAGCAACAGAATGGAGTGGCCCGAGGCTGCAATATTTAATTGCTCCTGCCATCTCTAAAGTACATCTTTTGCCGAATCTAGTTTTGGGTGGTGAAGCCACGTTCAGGTTTTGCTGTTCTGTAGACCCAATGAGAAGATTGCTCCTGACGACCTGTCCTTGGGAAAATATAGGAGGAATTCCCACCAAGGAGGGGGTTCATGCCCACCAAGGAGGGGGTCCATGCCCACCAAGGACCACTTTGCATTGCCAGCCACAATCAGATGTAGTCTCCAGCTACTTCATACATAGTGATGACCCACATGGACCCGGCATCACGGAGAAACAGGAGTCCTCTAAAATATTTGAAAAATAGTCAAATCAAAATAAAATCACTGCTAATCTGAAAAAGCCAATTACTTGGCCATCATGCTGATCCTGGTCCACATGAGCCAATGACTTACCATAGTAAGTGCCATTAGAAGCTACGATTAGATTAAAGAGAAGGGATAAGAACAGCAGCTAGGCAAACATTTTTTCCATAAGCCAACAGAAGACTACGGAGCATCAGGCAAAGGGTGGCGCACTCTGGGTGAGGCTATACAAGGAAAAAAAATAGGATTTTTACATCATACTTACCTGTAAAATCCTTTTCTTTGAGTACATCATGGGACACAGAGTCAGGCTAATATTCATTACCTACTGGGTTATACTTCTTTAGGTGAATGGACACTGGTAGACCTAAAGGTCTCCAGAACAGGAAGTGATCCCCTATATAACCCCTCCTATACAGGAAGTACTTTAGTTTTGTAGCAAGCACTAAATCCTCAAAATAATAGATACCTGATGGCGAAAATCCCTGCCAGCAGCATCTTTGGGGCGCTGTAAAAAGCGCTCCAACAACACCCCTGCCCATTGAAATGAATGGGCAGCGCTTTCCAAAGCGCCTTAAAGTAGAGGGCCGCCTAAAAAAAAAAAAAAAATTACATCAAAATGTTCCTAAAAATCTGGATTGAATGGCTGTTGCTAGGCAGATCGTCCTAATCTGCTACTTCCTACACCGCGGTGATCTTCAATCTTCTCCTCCTCATGTTGTCTTCTGGGGAATGGGGCGCGGTGAGTTCTGGTAACTGTGTGTGTCCCACAACACAGCGTGCCCCATTCACAAAGAGCTGTGCGACTTGCGCAGTAAGAAACGGGCAGTAAAGCCGCAAGGCTCCACTGCCTGTTCCCCTTAGTTTGAATGGCGGCACGGGGACCCAAGAGCCGAGGGACGGGTCGACATCGCGGGCACCCAGGACAGGTAAGTGTGCTTATTAAAAGTCAGCAGCTACAGTGTTTGTAGCTGCTGACTTTTAAAAAAAATTCTCAGCTGGCCCACCGCTTTAAAAGCACCGCAAAAAACGACCGGCACTTTAGCGGTTTTAGCAGCGGTTCAGTGTGAAAGGGGTCTTAAAGTAACGCTGTGCCAAAAAGCAAAAAAAGGGCTGGTCACGAAGGGAGATAAACTTTTCCAGAGATCAAGTGTTAAAGCTGCAACCACAACGCCGTTAGGCCGGGGTCACACTGCTGCGACTTTGAATGCGATATTCCTGCACGACTTTATCGCAGTTTGCATACGACTTCTTTAACAGAAGTCAATGGAAGTCATACTGAAGTCACACTAAAAGTACAGGAACCTCTTTCTAAGTCGGAGCAACTTGAGTCACATTGATTAGAACGGTTCCATGGTCGTTCATGGGGGCGCGACTTGTCATTGGACTTTGAACTCTCAAGTCACATGACAAGGCGCAGCAGTGTGAACCAGGGATTGACGTCCAGGCTAGTACTTTTAGACCCCCTTCACACTGTGCCACCACCGGCATCAGCGGTAAAGCGGCGCAGTGTGGAAGCCTTTGGGCCTTCGCACTGGAGTGAATGGAGCAGCTGTTTTAGGGCGGTTTGCAGGCGCTATTTTTAACGCTATAGCGCCTGCAAAGCGCTCCAGTGTGAAAGGGGTCTTAAAAAGGTCCAAATAAATAAAAACCTGCTCAACTTATTGATCAGTAGAAGTCAGTCTGCTCTCCCAGAAAAGAGCCAAACCCCTGCCCGGGCTGCCAGCGGCCGTGGGAGCCCCCTCAAGATGATTGCAATGCTCAGCAAAGCTCACATTCTTCCAAAACCACCTACCTCTGAGGCCACCACCATGAAAAGAAAGTCCAGCAGGTCACATGGCTTTATAGAGAAGCCTTCCAGCTGGAGGAGAACGGCTGATCACCAGGCCCGGATTTACTCCCTTTGCCGCCCCAAGGCCGGGCCCTTCAATGCCGCCCCCCCCCCCACACACACACACACACACACCACCAGAAAGAGCCCCCAGACATAATACGGTCAAAGACTGCAGACATGATACAAGAGATGGTCAGAGACTGCAATCATAGTACAGGAGATGGTCAGAGACTGCAGACATGATACAAGAGATGGTCAGAGACTGCAGACAACATAGAGGAGAGGGTCAGAGACTGCAGACATGATACAGGAGACATCCCAGGACAACCCCCCCTCCATTAGTGCAGACATCCCAGGACAAACCCCCCCTCCATTAGTGCAGACACCCCAGGACAACCCCCCCTCCATTAGTGCAGACATCCCAGGACAACCCCCCCTCCATTAGTGCAGACATCCCAGGACAACCCCCCCTCCATTAGTGCAGACATCCCAGGACAACCCCCCCTCCATTAGTGTACAGATGGAGACAGGCTTGGGCGGGAGTGAGAGACACAGGAGGACACAGGAGGACACAGGAGGACACAGGAGGACACGCCCCCCCTCCCCCGCACAGAGTCCAGCCGCTCCGATCTCCTTCTCTGACAGGAGGGGGGAGGGGGACAGGCTTGAGCAACGTAAACCCAGCAGCGGCGGCTGATCACATTAACCATCAAACTGCTGAGCAACATCCCTCCGAAAAACCAGGATGGTGAAAGAAATCTGTCTCCTTCAGACTGAAGGCCGAGATCATTCCATGCCTGCACATTGTCTACATTTACATGGGCAGCAGTGCATCTAGCCAAGGCCACTTAGGCCTCATTCACATGGGATGCATGAATCCGTGCCCCATGTAGGGTTGCCACTTTTTCTTTAACCACTTCAATACCAGACACTTTTACCCCCTTCTTGCCCAGGCCAGTTTTTAACTTTCGGCGATGTCTCATTTTGAATGACAATTGCGCGGTCATGCTACACTGTACCCAAACTACATTTCTTATCATTTTGTTCCCACAAATAGAGCTTTCTTTTGGTGGTATTTGATCACTGCTGGGGTTTTTATTTTTTTGCACCACAAATAGAAAAATACCAAAAATTATGAAAAAAAAGTTTTTTCTTTGTTTCTGTTATACAATTTTGTAAATAAGTACGTTTTTTTTCCTTCACTGATGGGCACTGATGAGGTGGCACCAATGAGGTGGAACTGATGAGATGGCACTGATGAGGTGGCACCAATGAGGTGGCACTGATGATGGGCACTGGTATGCAGCACTGATGGGCATTGATAGGTGGCATTGATGGGCACTGAAAGGCTGCACTAATGGGTACTTATGGGTGGCACTGATAGGTGGCACTGATGGATACTGATGGGTGGCACTGATGGACACTTATAGATGGCACTGATGGGCATCACTGATAAGGAGGCACTGGCAGGCATTAGTGATGGGCACTGACTGGCACCATTTGTGGGCACTGATTGGCATTGATTTTGGGCACAGATTGGCATCCCTGGTGGCCATGGGTGGCATACCTGGTGGTTATCAGTGGTGGCAATCCCTGGTGGTCTGAAGTGCGCATCCTCAGGGGTCTGCACTGCTAATCAATCAGCACAGACCCCCCCCCCCCGTCAGGAGAGCAGCCAATCGATTTCTGATACACGTTTTTTCCTGTTTACACTGTGATCAGTCGTGATTGGACACGGCTGATCACGTGATGAAGAGCCTCCGTCAGAAGCTCTTTACCGAGATCAGTGTTGCATACCTCCCAACTTTTTGAGATGGGAACAGGGGGTGTCCTATGTAGGCATAGGACGCCCCCCCCCCCGCCATGCCCCCTTAACCACTTCAATACCAGGCACTTAGACACCTTCCCGCCCAGACCAATTTTCAGCTTTCAGCGATGTCGCAATTTGAATGACAATTGCGCGGTCATGCTACACTGTACCCAAACAAATTTTTTATCATTTTGTTCCCACAAATAGAGCTTTCTTTTGGTGGTATTTTATCACCTCTGCGGTTTTTATTTTTTGCGCAACAAATAAAAAAAGACCGAAAATTTTGAAAAAAAACAAGTTTTTCTTTGTTTCTGTTAAAACTTTTTTGTAAATAAGTACGTTTTCTTCTTCAATGACGGGCACTGATATGGCTGCACTGACGGGCACTGATACGGCGGCACTGATGGGCACTGATGAGGTGGCACCAATGAGGTGGCACTGATGAGGTGGCACTAACGGGCACTGATGATGGGCACTGATAGGCGGCACTGATGGGCACTGATAGGCGGCACTGATGGGCACTGATAGGTGGCACTGGTATGCGGCACTGATGGGCACTCATAGGTGGCACAGATGGGCACTTATAGGCGGCACTGATGGGCACTCATAGGTGGCATTGATGGGCACTCATAGGTGGCATTGATGGTTACTTATGGGTGGCACTGATAGTTGGCACAGATGGGCATGGATGGGCACTGATAAATGGGCACTGATGGGCACGGATGGGCACTGACAGGTGGCATGAATGGACACTGATGGCACTGCTTGTTTGCAGTGATGCCCCTAAGGGTGGCATTGCTGGGCATCACTGCAACATAATGGTGCCAATCAGTGCCCATTTGTGGGCACTGATTGGCACAGATTTGGCACACTGGGCACATGTGGATGGCCATGGGGTACATACCTGGCCATCCACATGTTGCCCCTTCCCTGGTGGTCCTAGTGGCGATCCCTGGTGGTCCAGTGTGGTGATCTGCGGGGGGGCTGCGCTGATAAACAATCAGCGCAGAGCCCCCCTGCCAGGAGAGCCGCCAATCGGCTCTCCTCTAATCGCGTCTGTCAGATGCGAGTGAGGAAGAGCCGATCAACGGCTCTTCCTATTGACAGCGTGATCAGCCGTGATTGGACACGGCTGATCACGTGGTAAAGAGCCTCCGCCGGAGGCTTTTTACCAAGATCAGTGTAGCGGTGTGTCAGACTGACACACCGCTCCACCGATCGCCACGATGCGCGCCCCCGGGGGCGCGCTGCGGCATGTTATCCTGCTGGACGTCATATGACGTCCAGTCAGGATAACAGAACCACTTCCCGGACGTCAATCCGCTATAGGGCGGGCGGGAAGTGGTTAAAGGACAATTATACAAAAAAAAAAAAAAAATGATTAGTTAAAGCCAGAAGTGCTTTTTTTACTACTATTATTTTATATTGGCTTTTAAAAACTTACAAATGCAGCAATTTAGAAATCAGATGAAAGGTTTAGCACTGGGAAACACTTTTTGATAGATAAAAAATGCATTTTATATACAACCAAAATGTGTTACCGCGGTGCCGCGCAATGCCATTTCTTTTGAATGGCACACCACTGTTCTAATACAGAAGTGGTCAATGCACCACGAGCCATATACTGCAATATAAAGGAGGAAGGCTGGGGGTGTTTTTTAGGGCATTACCCACTTGCCTACTGGGCACTTTTACCCCATTCCTGCCCAGGCCAATTTTCAGCTTTCAGCGTTGTCACTCTTTGAATGACAATTGCGCATACAACATACAACAGTGTACCCATATGAAATATTTATAATTTTTTCCCCACAAATAGAATTTTATTTTGGTGGTATTTAACCACTTCCCGACCGGATCCCATACATATACGGCGGTAGGTTGGCTCTCCTGCACGAATCACTGTATATGTACAGCGGCTCCTTTAAGAGCCACAGCAGGCGCGCGCACGCTGAACGGTGGGAGACACGATGTGTGTGGCCAGTGGGCGTGATTACTGACGACGCCTGCCACTAGATGTGGTTTGTCACCAGACATCAGATTTGGATTGTCACCTGCCACCAGATGTGGTTTGTCACCAGTCATCAGATTTGGATTGTCACCTGCCACCAGATGTGGTTTATCACCAGACATCAGATTTGGATTGTCACCAGCCACCAGAGTTGGTTTGTCACCAGACATCAGATTTGGATTGTCACCAGCCACCAGAGTTGGTTTGTCACCAGACATCAGATTTGGATTGTCACTTGCCACCAGATGTGGTTTGTCACCAGTCATCAGATTTGGATTGTCACCTGCCACCAGATGTGGTTTATCACCAGACATCAGATTTGGATTGTCACCAGCCACCAGAGTTGGTTTGTCACCAGACATCAGATTTGGATTGTCACCAGCCACCAGAGTTGGTTTGTCACCAAACATCAGATTTGGCTTGTCACCTGCCACCAGAGTTGGTTTGTCACCAGACATCAGATTTGGATTGTCACCTGCCACCAGAGTTGGTTTGTCACCAGACATCAGATTTGGTTGGTCACCTGCCACCAGATGTAGTTTGTCACCAGACATCAGATTTGGATTGTCACCTGCCACCAGATCAGGTTTGTCACCAGACAACAGATTTGGATTGTCACCTGCCACCAGATTTGGTTTGTCACCAGCAGAGGCGGCTCTCTAATTAGGCAGATTAGGCGGTCGCCTAAGGCCTCGCACTCACAGGGGCCTCACGGCCGCCTAATTTGCCTGTGATCAAACACTGATTACGGCACCGGCATCTCACCCTACCCCCGATGGGACCCCGCACAGCCTCGTCATGCAGCGTCCGGTGGCAGCAGGTGCGGGACAGCAAAAGCCTCTAGGTGGCACAAGATGTGCCTGCAGCATGTCCATGTGGGGCCCTAAGGCAGCTGGGACTGCTCCTGCAGCCCGCACCGCTCCACACCTGCCCAGCCGCCTATTCTAATCAGCAGTTCCCATGACTGTGAAGAGGAAGGACGGAGCCCCCAATCTTTTTATTCTGCCTGGCTGACCCCCCCACGACCGATGAGAAAGTAAGTGCCTGTGAAGCGCCCCCTCCATGCCTGGATAGAAGGAGCGGCGGGCGGCTGCATATAGAGGAATTGAGCAATTGAGCTTTCCATATTCCTCCATGCAGCTGCTGAATGCTCGGAGGAGGAAGAGGAGGAGAATCAAGCATAGAGGAATATGGAAAGCTCAATTCCTCTATATGCAGCCGCCCCTTCGCTCCTCCTATACAACTTCTTTTGATTTCCTCCTGTGCTCACCAGCCCCTCCTTGTACTCCCTGGCTCCTCCCCTATGCTTTCCATCTCCCCCAGTGCTCCCCACCCCTGTTCTTTCTGGCCCCCCCCCAGTGCTCTCCAGCCCTCCCTATCACTCTCCAGCCCCCACCCCATTGCTCTCCCCAGCCTCCCCCTGTGCTCTCCAGCCCCCACCCTTGTGCTCTCCACCCCCCCCAGTGCTCTCTCCCCCCCCTCAGGGCACTCTGCTCCCCCCTGCTCTTTGTCCCCCCCAGTGCTCTCCAGTTCTCCCCATTGCTCTCCAGCCCCCACCCCTGTGCTCTCCACACCCTCAGTACTCTCTACTCCCCCCTGCTCTTTGTCCCATCCAGTGCTCTCCAGCCCCCCCATGCTCTCCACCCCTGTTCTGTCTGGCCCTCCCAGTGCTCTCCAGCCTCCCAGTGATCTCCTCCCCCTGTGGACTCCACCACTGTTCTTTTATAGCTCCCCCAGTGCTCTCCGCTCCCAACTCCTTGTGCTCTCCACTACCCCATGCAATTTTGCCCCCACCCATGTGCTCTCCATGTGCTTTCTAACCCCGCCAGTCCTCCTTTCTCCCACCAACTGCTGCAGGGGATCTGTCAGGATGGAGAGCAGTGAGGGGACCAGTATCATGGGCTGCTCAGTCTAAAATGCTGGGCCTATTTTTTTTGTCCCAGTGTGGGCCTGGCAAGGAAGATGAGCAGCAAGCACCGATAGCCTTGGGAGGAGAAGAGCTCTAAAGACCTCCCAGGACATGCTGACTGGGGCCAGAAAATGAGGACGGGTAGAAGGTGCAGGTGGCCAGGGACCACTCTATCTCACACCAAACAGATCCTCTAGAAGAAGCAGAACAGACCCTGCCTGCTGCTGGCCGTCATGGATATCCTACTGGTATGGAAGGTACCGTACCAAGCATCGCACCTACAGACAGGGACTGCGGACTGGGACATGGGGAACAGGAGGGGCTGCAGACAGGGGCAGAGCTAGGGATCTCTCTCTCCCTCACCACCTCTCCCTCGTTCCCACCTCTCTCTCCCCCCTCTCTCTCTCTCCCCCCTCTCCCCCCCCTCTCTCTCTCCCCCCCTCTCTCTCCCCCCTCTCTCTCTCTCCCCCCCTCTCTCCCCCTCTCTCCCCTCCTTTCTCCCCCCTCTCTCCCCCCTCTCTCTCCCCCCTCTCTCTCTCTCTCCCCCCCTCTCTCCCCCCTCTCTCTCCCCCCTCTCTCTCTCTCTCTCTCTCTCTCTCTCTCTCTCTCCCCCCCTCTCTCTCCCCCCTCTCTCTCTCTCCCCCCTCTCTCTCTCTCCCCCCCTCTCTCCCCCCTCTCTCTCTCTCCCCCTCTCTCCCCTCCTTTCTCCCCCCTCTCTCCCCCCTCTCTCTCCCCCCTCTCTCCTCTCTCTCCCCCCCTCTCTCCCCACCTCTCTCTCTCCCCCTCTCTCTCCCCCCTCTCTCTCTCTCCCCCCCTCTCTCTCCCCCTCTCTCCCCTCCTTTCTCCCCCCCCCTCTCTCTCTCTCTCTCTCTCTCTCCCTTCTTCTCTCCCTGCGCTGTGCTGGGATCCCCCCTCTGCTTCCCCCATGGATATAGAATGACTCAGTGACACCCCTCCTCATTCTCCCAAGGCACATGGAAAATTCATAGAGGGGTTGTCACCTTGCTGGGTCCCAGATGTTTTATTGGCTGCACATGTTTGATGGGTGAGGAGGGTGCCCTGAAAGTGATGCCGATGAACTGTGTGCTAGATCCATACATCTTTCTGCAGCCATTCTTATTGCTTGAATTTTTTTCCCATTATGGGCGTGAGTGGGGCCTCATGTCTAAGTTTTGCCTAAAGCCTCACAAAGCCTAGAGCCGCCTCTGGCAATACGTATACTGTATATATGTTGCAGTTTGTAAGTCGTTTACCAAGGTTATGGCTGAAGCAATCAGCAATAGCCCCGGTATTTTTTTTTTTCAGCCGGCAGCTGGCTTTCTCATGAAAGCAGTCTGAGTGGCTCATCTATCTATCTATCATATTTTTTTTTTACTCGTGCTTACCGTGCAGCCGACTGGTCACAGAGGCAAACAAAGACCAGATCGTCTTTGATCGCCTCTATGGCCTTGGAGGACCAGAGTGATGTCAAGATGTTACTTCGGTTTTTTTTTTTGGTTTTTTTTGTAAAGCAAAAGATCAACTTTTTTTTTTTTCAAATCGCATGTCAAATCCGCCCAATGTGAACGTGGGCTTAAAGGTAAAAGAGAGATTTGGTGTCCTTTTTGACCCCAGATCTCTCCATAAAGAGGACCTGTCACCCATTATTTCTATGATATGTTTACATTCCTTGTAATAGGAATAAACGTGATAAAAAGAAATTAAGGGAACGGTGTAAAAATAAAAAAAATTAAAGCATGCCCCCCCTCCCCCATGCTCACGTGCAGAAGTGAACGCATACGTAGATTGCGCGCGCAAATGTAAACCGTGTTCGCACCACATATGTGAGGTATCAACACGAACATTAAAGCGAAAGCAATACTTCTAGCGCTAGATCGCCGCTGTAACTCTAAACAGGTAACCTGTAAAAAAGTTTTCATCGTCGCCTATGGAGATTGTTTAGGACCGTAGTTTGTCTTCATCCCACAAGCATGTGCAATTTTAAAGCATGACATCGGTACCTATTTACTCGCCTTAACATCCCCTTTCATATTTTACAAAAAAATGGATCTATTGTTTTGATTTTTTTTTTTTTCTTATTCATTGGTGTATTTTTTTTTTTTTTTTAAATTGCGTTTAAAAAACCACTGCGCAAATACAGCGTGACCATAAATTGCAACGATTGCCATTTTATTCCCTAGAGCAGTGGTTCTCAGCCTCGGTCCTCAAGTACCCCCAAACGGGCCATGTTTTCAGGTTTTCCGTTACTTTGCACAGCTGCTTTAAATCAATATCTGTTTAACCCCTTCCCAGCCAGTGTCATTAGTACAGTGACAGTTTATATTTTTAGCACTGATCGCTGTATTGTTGTCACTGGTTCCCACAAATTGTCAGCTAGTGTCAAATTGTCTGCCGCAATATCGCAGTCCCGCTATGTCGCTGATCGCCACCATTACTAGTATAAAAATAAATAGAAATTCCAGTATATATCCCATAGTTTGTAGCCGCTATAAATTTCGCACAAACCAATCAATAGACGCTTATTGGGATTTTTTTCTTAACAAAAAATATGGAGCAGAATACATATTGGCCTAAGAGATTTGATTTTTTTACTTTTTTTTTTGGGTGTTTTATAGCAGAAAGTAAAAAATATTAAATGTGTTGTGATACTGCGCGCTGCTAGGGATTATACTATTACTGAAAAGTTATATAAAACATGGAAACTAGCGAAAAGCTCACCTTCCACACCCTCATTAATTGTGTGATCCAACATTTAAAAAATACTGTTTTTTTTTTCAAAATTGTTCTTCTTGGTCTTCTTTTTTTATTTATAGCGCAAAAAATAAAAACCGCAGAGGTATCCAAATATCACCAAAAGAAAGCTCTATTTATGGGGAAAAAAGGACATACGTTTTGTGTACAGTGTTACATGACCGCGCAATTGTCAGTTAAAGTAACGCAGTGCCGTATAGCAAAAAATGGCCTGGTTCTGAAGGGGAGTAAATCTTCCGGAGGTCAAGCTGCTAGCAGGCTTTCAAAAAGCTTCAAAACTTTCTGAAGCCTACTAGCAGCTTGCTTAAAGCGGCAATCAGCACTCCCATTAGTATCTGTGCTAACATTTACAAACTGGAGTTAAAGGGCACTTTATACAAGCTGAAGCTCATGTGAAACAGGTCTGTCAATCATAACATCTCAGTGATGCCAATCAATGCAACACGATCGATTTAATTTGCTGCCCTCGACTCAGTTTATTAAAATCTGATCTAAATTCATTCTATATTATATCAAAAGGGGAGCTATGGCAATTCTACTGTTTGTTGATTCGATCATTTTAACCAAAACTGTACATTGATGAATTGGGAACGTGTATGTCCACCACTAGACACATGGGCATTCAGGACATTCATATACAGTGCATCCGGAAAGTACTCACAGCGCTTCACTTTTTCCACATTTTGTTATGTTACAGCCTTATTCCAAAATGGATTCAATTCATTATTTTCCTCAAAATTCTACAAACAATACCCCATAATGACAACGTGAAAGAAGTTTGTTTGAAATCTTTGCAAATTTATTACTAATAAAAAAATGAAACAAATTCCCATGTACATAAATAAGTATTTACAGCCTTTGCTCAATACTTTGTTGAAGCTCCTTTGGCACCAAATTACAACCTCAAGTCTTTATGAGTATGATGCTATAAGCTTGGCACACCTATTTTTGGGCAGTTTCTCCCATTCTTCTTTGCAGGACCTCTCAAGCTCCATCAGGTTGGATGGGGAGTGTCGGTGCACAGCCATTTTCAGATCTCTCCAGAGATGTTCAATCGGGTTCAAGTCTGGGCTCTGGTTGGGCTACTCTAGGACATTCACAGGGTTGTCCCATAGCCACTCCTTTGTAATGTTGGCTGTGTGATTAGGGTCATTGTCTTGTTGGAAGATGAACCTTCACCCCATTCTAAGGTCCAGACCGCTTTGGAGCAGGTTATCATCAAGGATGTCTCTGTACATTGCTGCATTCATCTTTCCCTCGATCCTGACTAGTCTCCAAGTTTCTGCCGCTGAAAAACATCCCCACAGCATGATGCTGCCACCACCATGCTTCACTGTAGGGATGGTATTGGCCAGGTGATGAGCGGTGCCTGGTTTCCTCCAGACATGACGCTTGTCCTTCAGGCCAAAGAGTTCAATCTTTGTTTCATCAGACCAGAGAATTTTGTTTCTCATGGTCTGAGAGTCCTTCAGGTGCCTTTTGGCAAACTCCAGGTGGGCTGTCATGTGCCTTTTACTGAGTGGGTTCTGTCTGACCACTCTATCACACGCCTGATTGGTGGAGGGCTGCAGAGATGGTTGTTCTTCTGGAAGGTTCTCCTCTCTCCACAGAGAAATGCCGGAGCTCTGTCAGAGTGACCATTGTGTTCTTGGTCACCTCCCTGACTAAGGCCCTTCTCCCCCGATCGCTCAGTTTGGTCAGGCGGCCCGCTCTAGGAAGAGTCCTGGTGGTTCCAAACTTCATCCAATTACAGATGATGGAGGCCACTGTGCTCATTGGGACCTTCAATGCTGCAGAAATGTTTCTGTACCCTTCCCCAGATCTGTGCCTCCATACAATCCTGTCTCAGAGGTCTACAGACAATTCCTTGGACTTCATGGCTTGGTTTGTGCTCTAACTGTGGGACCTTACTTATAGACAGGTGTGCTCCTTTCCAAATCATGTCCAATCAACTGAATTTACCACAGGTGGACTCCAATCAAGTTGTAGAAACATCTCAAGGATGATCAGTGGAAACAGGAGGCACCTGAGCTCAATTTTGAGTGTCATGGCAAAGGCTGTCAATACTTATGTACATGGAATTTTTTTCATTTTTTGTTTTAAACTCTTTGTTATGTATTTTTTTATATAAAAATGTAATAAAATCACAAACGTGTATCATTCCTGAAATATGCATATTCTAAAACAATTATTATAATTTTCATTAAAAATCCTCCAAAATATGCTAAGTCCTCTCACCCCTCTCTATGTCCTCTAAACCCCCCCCCCCCTTCTTCTCCAAAAAAAAAAAAAAAAAAATTTATATATATATATATTTATTTATTTATTTTAATAAATGTACAAAGATTTCAAACAAACTTCTTATTATGGGGTATTGTTTGTAGAATTTTGAGGAAAATTATGAATTTAATCCAATTTTGGAATAAGGCTGCAACATAACAAATTGTGGAAAAAGTGAAGCGCTGATACTTTCCGGATGCACTGTACACAGGACAGCGATCGCTGAACTTGCTACTGATTTTTCAGACTTTTTTCTTTTTACAAATGATGATCCTAAAAAAACCCCCAAAAAAACAAAACAAATCCCCCCCCCCGCTGTCCTATTACCGTTCAAATCATACACTGCCTGCAGAGCAGATCATGTCAAAATTTCCACAGTTGCAGGGAACTGCATGCGATCGTTCAGTTACTGTACAGTTGGAGAGATAGATGTGACACGACCTCCTGGTAGTAAATTCCAATCGCTCAAATGACTTTTTGTAGTTCTAAAGATTCATGCCGCAGTTTTGAGGACCGCAAATCGATATCCGCGGGTGATCTCGGATAACCGACCATCCTGTTCCTGGAAGCAATGCTGGTAAAACGGTCGTTTGACACGGTAAACAATCTAATGTGACAATTTTTATTAAACCTTAAATACCTTAACCTGTATATCGAACAATGACTTTACATACATTGGATTCAGAGAAGGCCTGGGAATCTGAGGGCGGGGTCAGGAAGAAGGGGGAGGGGTCAGGAAGAAGGGGGCGGGGTCAGGAAGAAGGGGGCGGGGTCAGGAAGAAGGGGGCTGGGGCACCGGCCCAGTAACAGTCAGAAATTGCGCAGTCCTTTGTCTCTTCGCTGTGACGCATTGTGTACAGTCCCGGGTTCTTGGCGTCTCCTCTGCCCAATCCTGAGTCTGTGTCACAGCTTGCGGCGGGCGTCCCCCACCCTATCCGCGCTGGATGGCCGCTCCTCTCATTTACGCCGGCCTGTGGGGGGAGACATGAAAGTCAGACGCATAAAAAAATACGATGACGTGGTGTGATTGTGAATCACTTATCAATGTTATTGTTGATTTTATGATCATTATTTCTGTAGCGGACATATTAGTTGTGTATGGAAATTAGAGAAGTTTACCGTCAATTTAGGAAGGGATTCTTTACAGTAAGAGCGGAAGATTCCCTACCATATGAAATAAAAAAAAAAAAAGAATGACTGACGTAAATAAAGAAAATAGATACAACTGAAAAAATGACATTCTTATTAAAAGATAAGTTCACTTTTTTTGTGATTATTGTGGGATGGCACGGAGGGGGGCGGAGACCGATTCCTGCTCTCCAGTTTGTGCACATTTTGCTCATTTACATTCTTGCACTGCGTTAATGCAAGGGTTACCGTGTGTTCTGTTCAAAGCGGTTGTAAGGGCAGAACGGTTTTTTTTTTTTTTACCTTCTACACACCTCCCAACATTTTGAGATGGAAATGAGGGACACCTACTACCAAACGTATGTAGGCATAGGACACGCCCCCCCCTGCCACACCCCCTGAAAAGAGAATTAACCCTAAAAAAAGGTTAATTAAATCCGCAAGTGCTTTTTTTTTACCACTACTATTCCTTTATATTGGCTTTTTATTTATTTTGCCAGATGCAGCAATTTAGAATATAGATGAAAGCTTTAGCACTGGGAACACTTTTTAAAAGATAAAAAGTGCATTTTATATACAGTGGAACCTTGGATTACGAGCATAATCCAAAGCACTCGCATATCAAAGTGAGTTTCCCCATAGAAGTCAATGGAAACGAAGATAATTCGTTCCGCATTGACTTCTATTACATGCAATACCGCATGTGGCCAAAGGTTGGGGGGGCGCCGGAGAGCCCTGGAAATACTTCGGGACAGCTCGGCTGAACTCGGAAAGGCTCAGAAACACTCGGGAACGAAGTGTTTCAGAGTGATTCCGAGTATTTCCGAACGGCTCCAAACCGTTCTGAGTGTCCCCGGTGCCCCCGCACCTCTGGCCAAATGCGGTACTGCACACCACATTAGCTTGAATTCTGCTCGTTTTGCCAGTCAACACTCGCAAACCGAGTCAGTATTTAATAAAAAAAAAAAAAGTTGCGCGTCTTTCAAAACGCTCGTTAACAGCGTTACTCGTAAAAACCAAGGTTCCACTGTATATCTATATAGATCAGACCAAAATGAGGGGCAAATGAAGAGGAAAGAGGGACATTGCTCCAAATCAGGGACAGTCCCTCGAAATCAGGGACAGTTGGGAGCTATGGCAGAGGATCCCTCCCGTTATACTTACCCGAGCTGACCTTGATCCTGTGATGTGCACGAGTTCAGCGTCTGTCTCTGCGCTCTCCCTCCTCACTGGGTAGATTGATCGCAGCGGGAGCCATTGGCTTCCACTCCTGTCAATCAAATCTTAGGTCGAGGGGGCGGGACTGAGCCACGCTGTCAATAGACGCAGACAGGGCCGCTCGGGAGCGAATGCCCCCATATTAAGTGGTTTTCCATAGGGGTACTTGGTGGTGGGGGTTGAGGGGCGTCAGTTCAGTAAGGGACCCATCAAAGCGAGTTATGAGTTTTTTTTATATATTTTTGGGGGATATTTATTATAGTAAAAAATAAGGCTTTTTTTTCAAAATTGTCGCTATTTTTTTGTTTATAGCGCAAAAAATAAAAACCGCAGAGGTGATCAAATGCCACCAAAAGAAAGCTTTATTTGTGGGAAAAAAAAGGACGTCAATTTTGTTTGGGAGCAACGTTGCACGACCGCGCAATTGTCAGTTAATGCAGATTATGGAGGTCAAAGCATGATTTAACCCTTTCGCTGCCACCTATGTAAGACTTACACTGGCAGTAGTACGGCCTACGTACCCCCCCAGCTCCCCCCCTTTAGCCACCTCTTAGCTTTCTGCTGGAAGTTAAATGGGTGGCTGCCATTCTCCCACCTGACCCCACGCCATGTATCCCAAGCTCCGCTGCTCCCCCTGCAGGCTAGGGGTGGTCATGGCGGGTGTTGGGGGGGGGGGGGGAGATCAGTGAACTTCGTCTCTCCGGTGAATGAACCCAAATTTTAGAAAAAGACAACCTTTAGAGCCCCCCCCACGCCCAGGTACAGGCACATTGTAGTGTAATATGTGTCGGGTGAGCCTATGTATGAGGACAATTACACATATTCGGTGTTGTCATGCACGTCATAGTGAGACAATTCTAGGGCCATCATTCACCAATTACACGCAACTGATGACCCATAAGGCCTTTAAAGTGTTGCCTATGGCCAATTGTAAGACTTGACATGTTGGGTATCTATTTACTCATCACATCCTCATCTTTTATATTTTACCAAAAAAACGAGAAATATCTTTTTCTCTTTTTATTATTACAAGTATTTATATGTTGATGACAATATATATTGTACATATTGTAACTAACTTTAGTTTATTTTTATACTAAAAAAAATATGGGTTTGATAAACGGTAATATGGTGTGACGAAAAGAAAAACTTTAACTCTGCCGTTTTATTCTACAGGGTCTGCTTTCATAAAGTCTATAATGTTTGGGGGTTTTAATTAATCCTCAGACCTAAAATGTACATGTGAACAAATGTGCAAAAAAAGAAAGAAAACTGCCCTGGCAGCGAAGGGGTTAAGTCTCAATTGAAGGAAAGTTCGACAAAGATCTGGTTTTTGGAATTGGCAGAAGAAAGAGTAAAGCTATAAATGACACCTTCACATATGGATCTTCTGCTGTATGGTTCAACATGCCCAAAGACATAAATAAGAGCTGTTTTATCTACCAAAGAATTTGTATTTCTATCCAGTCTTACAATTTACACAACCCTGCCACACAGCACAGACCTGCCTAGCAGGGGAGGATACCCAGTGTTGTAGTAGGACTCACATGTCTTGTCCTTCCCTTATCCCCCAGACCAAACAATGAAGAAGAAGCTGATGACTGATGAGCTCATAGCTCTGTCACTCTGCTCTCTCCTCCCATCAGCATGCACCTTACACTGTGGCATAACTGTCTGACTCCATATGCTTCTCCTCCCTTCCCCAGTCTGAGCTATGCTGTACAGGGACTGATGCCAATTCTAATACTTGGACCCCTAAACCCTAACCCTAAGGCTGTATTAATGAATGCAGAGCTGCATTCACTTGTGTCTTTTATATCTGCATGGGGTTTGCATTTAGATATAATCTACGATTTTGTCTCCCAGATCCAGAAATCGGGAATTTTGGTGTTCACTCTTAAAACTTTGCCATGTTCCTGCAGTATCCCCTAAATATTCAATGATATCCCAACAATACTTACCATTGCCTCTATCTTTTTGTTCATCTGTCCCTCCATCTCCTTCTTATCATGGTCCCATTTGTCTTCTCTCTTTTTCATTTTGTCTTCCATCTCCTTTCTTTCCTCTTTCAGCTTGTCTTCCATTTTATTTAATTTACTCACGACCTCTTTTAAGACCTTCTTTCTTTGGTCCTCCTCCTCCCGTTCTTGCTTCAGATGGCCTTCGATCTCATTCAGTTTGCCTTCCACCTTTTTACATTGGTCCTCTGTCTCCTTTAGGGCCTTCTTTTGTTGGACCTCCATCTCCTTGAGATTATTTTCCACTTGGCCCTCAATCTCTTTCAATTTGTCGTCTATCGCCTTTCTTTCATGGTTCCATTTTTTTTCCATCTCCATCCTTTCATTATTGTATTTTTTATCCATCTTGTCTTCCATCTCCTTCTGTTCATTTTTCAGATGGATCTTCATCATTATGAATTTGTCTTCCATCTCCTTCCTTTGGTCTTCCATCTCCTTCCTTTGGTCTTCCATCTCCTTCTTGCCATTTTGCAATTGGTTCATAATCTTCTTCAAGGTTTCCTCCATTTTCCAAATATGCTCGTCCATAAGCCTGCGGTTGTTGTGCACGTGAAGACTGATTTCTATCAATTTGCTCTCCATCTGCTTCTTGTCCTCATTCCATTTTGCTTCCAACTTCTCCATAATGTCTTCCATCGTCTTCAATTTGTAAGTTTTTTTCTCTGAAAAAAGAAAAGTGTGTGAGTGTGGCGCTGTCCCAAAGTTGCAGAAGAAATGTCTGCATATATACAGTTTTATCAAAAGTGTCACGTGTGTATTCCTTTAAGTGAAATATGTATGGCAGTTATTACCACTCCTGTGGGTTAAAGTGACTGGTGATTTAAACATGAGAAGCATAATGAGTGCAATAAATCGCATCCAAGGTGTCTAGTGCTATATTCCCTCAAAAGGAAAAAACAGTATTAGCCACTGCTAAGAGCATGAAGCAGTCTGTGTCTAAACACTAGAAAACACAAAGTTGCAATAAATACATCACACGTGACATGCAAAAAATTCTAAAGTGTCTAGTGCTAAATAAATAAATATTAAAATGTTGTTCTACAAACGTTGCAAATAACAAAGTGACAAGTGCCCTATGAAGAGGTCACTCTGAAAAGTGCTAAACACACGTGCCATGCAAATGGTTCTATGATAGTAAACAGTTCATATGGGTAAGTCCCCGGTGCACTATAAGTGAAAAAAGGCGTCCTTTGTGGGATTCCTCAAAGCATACAACAGGTGTTAATCCAGTGCTGGTGTCTGGCGTTGTGATTGTGCAGAGACTCACCAGCTGTATATCCCCTGCAGTGGTAACGAGTAGTCACAGTATGTGCCACTGTGCAGCAGTACTTGGCAAGACCAGGACCAGGATGATATCATAAGGACATAAGAAGAAAGGATTCCATAGTGTGAAACCGTTTAAAACCACTATTTATTAGGTCAGATAAAAAGGGTACTCACATTGTAATGGGAAAAATGAGCGGTGTACAATGCTTACAAAGATGTTCCTAAGCGTCAGCTTTGCAGGGAGATGTCAGCAAGGCGTTCAGTCAAAGGCCACGCCCTACGTACGTTTCGTCACACGGACTTCTACAGGAGCGTGGTCCCTGCATCGTCTCCCCTATCTTTATATGCTGTGCGGTCCTTAGTGCACCTGTGTTCCAGCGGCCATATTTGGTATGTTTTTGTGTTCCAGCGGCCATGTTTTTGTGTGTCGGTGGCCATTTTCCCTGGGACAATGCAGACCGAAGCCCGCAGCCCCAATGAAGTGATTAAATCCCCGTGGAACAGCCTGATACAGCGCTGGTTTCCTGGTGACACCTTACTAATATATGGGTCCATTGCATGTGTGTCACAGTAGTAACTATTACGTTATTTATGCACAATTCTCCCGCACAGAATATAGGTGTGTAGTAAATGGTTTGCCCTTACTTAGGAAACCTAGACAATAGTAATATAGACAACAGTAATATACTAAACCATATTAAAAATAATAAAATTGTGGTTCTACAAAATTAATGACATCACATATATCCTAGCAATACGATATACAAACAGGCAAATAGTTATATTTAAAATGCTAAAAAATGCTAAAAATGTAAAAAAAATTTTTTATTAATATTTAAAATATTAAAATATTTTTATTAATTTCCTCTGTTACAAGTCTTTTCTCTGTTGGCTTTCGATATTCAGTTTATCTTCCAACTCCTTCTTATCTTTGTTCCATTTCTCTTCTAGCTCCTTCCTCTCATTCTTCCAGGTTTCTTCTTTCTTTTCCATTTTGGATTCAATCGCCTTCAGTTTATTGCTTTGGCGGCGTTCCATCGCCTCCAGTTTCTCTTCCAACCTTTTCGTTGGTTCCCCCATGTCCATCCTAGCAATTCTTAGTTGCTCCATACAATCTATCAATTTGCCCTCCATCTTTTTCATTTTTTTATCCATATAATGCCATTCATTCTTCCTTTTTTTCGTCATATTTCCGCCAATTCTCCCTAATGCCAAATTGCAGATATTCCAGTTCATCCTCTCTCATCTTTCGTTCATTCTTCCTTTCCTCCTTCATTTCCGCCTCCACCCTCAGCCTCTCCTTCTTCCATTGCTCTTCTCTTGCGGATATTTTCTGTAAATACAACAAATAGGAAACAAAAGTTAAGATCCTTCCTTTATAGAACACCGACATGAGTTACAACTTTCATAAAACTATTCTGGATGTTCTGCTGAATGAAAGACTTCAATCCTTCCTGAGTACCGACCCCCAACCATGGGCGAGCGCCAAGTTTAGTAGAATTTAAGTTTGCCGTGAAATTAGCGGTTTTATATTTTGACCAAATATTGACGAAATATAGACAAAATAATCCACGAGGGGAAATATATCAGTCCGACAGCAGCTGACTGACACATCTAATCCTGCGGGAGTAGTCACCATGAAGTCAGACAATTCCTGGAAGTAGCGCTCACGGTTCTTTATAAAGGTGGTACTCTCACACATTGGAGTACCTACCTTACATTATAAAACACAGTGTGAGCGACTATCATCCAATAAGGAGACTTGCATGGAAAGAAGTTAGTGAAAGGGAAGCTAAACCCATGCAGCCAGACTGACAGTCTACAACCAGGAACCCCTGCCATATTGCCAGCTATGATATAGCTGCTAGTGCTTAGGCCTTCTTCCTACTGCTGAGCGTTTATCTACGTCTGAGGCCGATGACATAAGTCGCTCACACCATTTCTGCTGGCTGGACTGTGGGTGTAGAGTGTGACCCCCATCATCATCTAACCCTCATTTCCTGTATAGAGAATGCTCTGACCTGCGGGGACACACTGCTCTGCTGACAGGCAGGGGCGCCATTTACTATTCATATTACTGTTACAATGTCTCCACTATTGTGGCCAAATCACTTCTTTCCATGCAAGTCTACTTATTGGATGATAGTCGCTCACACTGCCTTTATTGCTATAAGGTAGGTACTCCAATGTGTGAGAGTACCTTTATAAAGAAGTATGAGCGTGACTTCCGGGAATTATCTGACTTGTTAAAAATCTGAGAAATCACTTTACATTGAAAGGTGTAAATAAAAGCTGCAGATAGAGAGCAGAGCACACAGAGGTGTCAGTGACAGGTACACTTCATTCAATAAAAAGATGCACATCCACTTACATCAAGGACCGGGAATACCGGCACCAATGGAGCAAAGTCAGCAAATCTCAAGATGCCGCATCATGAAGGTGAAGAGCAGAAAGATACAGAAGCCGCTCCCGACACAGCCTCAGCCAGGCTCCGGTGTTTGTATACAGCCGGCAATAGCAGTATGAACAGGGATCAGAAACAGAGCTGGGAAGCTGCGGGTGAGAGGCATAGCAGGCGGATTGCACAGCTCTGCTTTGCTAACCCTAAGGCTCGGTTCACACTGGGGCGACTTGGGATCCGACTTGTACGCCCTCAAGTCGCCCCAAGTCGCCCCAAGTCGCTTTGTATTTAGATTAACATGGTAGGCAATGGGAGCGTCTTAATTGACACTACTGAAGTCGCTCCGACTTCAGAAAAGGTTCCTGTACTACTTCTATCCAACTTGTAGGCGACTTGTACCCATTCAACTCAATGTAAGTCGCCTGCAAGTCGGATCTCTCTGTAAAGTCAAGCGACTTTGCAGAGAAAACCCCTCCCTCCCCCCCTCCCTCCCAGAGAGGTGATTGGCCACAGGCAAAGTCGCCTGTCATGGAGGCGACTTCAAGTCGCCTCGTAATTTGCCGAAGTCGCGCTGAAGTCGCGCTAAAGTCGCGCTGAAGCCGCGTTGAAGTCGCGGTACAAAGTCGCGCTAAAGTCGTGTTGCCCATGTGTGAACCGACCCTAAGGCACAATTTAGCAGAGCTGTGTAATCCGCTCGTTATGCCTCTCACCCGCAGCTTCCCAGCTCTGTTCCCAATCGCTGTTCATTTTGCTATTGTAAACCGCCCGCTATGCCTCTCACCCGCAGCTTCCCAGCTCTGTTCCCGATCCCTGTTCATACTGCTATTGTCGGCTGTATACAAACACCGGAGCCTGGCTGAGGCTGTGTCGGGAGCGGCTTCTGGATCTTTCTGCTCTTCGTCTTCATGATGCGGCATCTTGAGATTTGCTGACTTTGCTCCATTGGTGCCAGTATTAAGGGGAGGGCTGGCAGCCTTAAGCCTGGGGGGCAAGTCCATTTGAGTGGCCCATTGTACCACCGAATCAGCTCACCATCCATGGCCACCTGGTTTTATAACGGCTATTGATGTTATGAAGCAAGACAAATATGACACAGCATGACCCCGATCTTGGTAAAGAGCCGATGACACGGCTCTTTACCCATGTGATCTGCTGTGTCCAATAACAGCCAATCACATGTAAATGACAGCGTGTGAGGTGAGGAGAGAAGAGCCGATCAGCGGCATCTCCTCGCAGGGGAGATTGTACAGATAATTAGGGCACTGATTACAGTGCAGCCCTAGCAGTGCCCAGCAAGTGATGCCAGTCTGTGCCCATCAGTGACACCAATCAGTGCTGCCTTTCAGTGCCCATCAGTGCTGCCCATCATTGCCCCCAATCAGTGCCACCCATCAATGCCCATCATTAGTGCCCAACTGTACCGCCCATATGTACCACCCATCAGTGCCGCCCCCTATCAGTGCCACCTATTAGTGCCCATCAGTGCTGTCCATCAGTGCCACCTATCAGTGCTGCCAATCAGTGCTCATCAGTGTCGCCAATCAGTGCCCCTATCAGTGCTGCCCATCAGTGCCACCTACCAGTGCCCATCAGTGCCGCCAATCAGTGCCCCTATCAGTGCTGCCCATCAGTGCCACCAATCAGTGCCACCTATTAGTGCCGCCTATCAGTGCTCATCAGTGCCACCTATTAGTGCTGCCTATTAGTGCCCATCAGTGCCACCTATCAGTGCCCTTCAGCGAAGGAGAAAAATGACTTATTTACAAATGAAACTTTTTTTTTCAAAATGTTTTGTCTTTTTTCATTTTTTAGCAAAAAATAAAAACCCAGTGGTGATTAAATACCACCAAAAAGGAAAACTCCATTTGTGTGAAAAAAAAAAGACAAAAATGTATTATGGGTACAGTGTTGCATGACCGCGTAATTGTCATTCAGAGCCCAGGTTCACACTGACAGGGGGAATAAAATTGTGCGAGTTCATCTGAACGATTTCATTCCTGCATGTCAGTCCCAACTTCGGGGGCGATTTCAGAGACACCTGTGCGGGTTCCTGCACAGATGTCTATGGAAATCGCACCTCAAAGTCGCCAAAAAAGTATTACAGAAACTACTTTTAGGAAACGGTGCGGCGCCGCAAGTGCGACGTCACACCAATTCGGACGGTGCCATTGCCGCCGATTTGGCATGCGATCAAATTGCATGCCAAATCGCTCCAATGTGAACCTTGGGCGAAGTCTGAGAGCACTATGAGCTGAAAATGATCGTGGGCAGGAAGGGGGTGAATGTGCCTGACAGGCAAGTGCATAGTTGCAAACATTGGAAAAAAAATTTTAGGGACACTTTTTTTGGCTGTAGGCGGAGTCTTTAATAATTAGGGGGCGGGGCACAGGTGAAAAGTAAAAATGCAGCGCGTGCCGAAAAATGGGCGTGGTTTACGCGAAATAGTGGGAGTGTCTTAAGTGGGTGTGGCTCAAAGGGAGTGCGGTTAGAGTCTGAGATGAATGAGGGATGGAGAGGGAAAGGGGGGAGAGGGATGGAGGGACAGCAGACCCAGATCCTACACAACAATAGAAATATGTGTATTCTAGAAAGTTTAACAACCAGCAGATAAAGATACTCCAGACACCTGGTGTTAGCGCTTCAATCATCCCGGCACCATGGTTGTTATGGTGTCAGGATGATTGAAGCGCATTATTCCGTCCTTGCATCATGTGTCCCAGCAGAGTCCGTCCTTGCATCAGATGTCCCCAGCGGAGTCCCCCTTACATTAGATGTCCCCAGCGGAGCCCCCCTTACATCAGGTGTCCCCAGCGGAGCCCCCCCTTACATCAGATGTCCCCAGCGGAGCCCCCCTTACATCAGATGTCCCCAGCGGAGCCCCCTTACATCAGATGTCCCCAGCGGAGCACCCCCTTACATCAGGTGTCACCAGCAGAGCACCCCCTTACATCAGATGTCCCCAGCAGAGCACCCCCTTACATCAGGTGTCACCAGCAGAGCCCCCCTTACATCAGATGTCCCCAGCGGAGCCCCCCCTTACATCAGGTGTCACCAGCGGAGCCCCCTCTTACATCAGATGTCCCCAGCGGTGCCCCCCTTACATCAGGTGTCACCAGCGGAGCCCCCCCTTACATCAGGTGTCACCAGCGGAGCCCCCCCTTACATCAGGTGTCCTGAGCGGAGCCCCCCTTACATCAGATGTTCCCAGCGGAGCCCCCCCTTACATCAGATGTTCCCAGCGGAGCCCCCCTTTACATCAGATGTCCCCAGTGGAGCCCACCCTTACATCAGATGTCCCCAGTGGAGCCCCCCCTTACATCAGATGTCCCCAGCGGAGCCCCCCCTTACATCAGGTGTCCCCAGCGGTGCCCCCCAACATCAGGTGTCCCCAGCGGTGCCCCCCAACATCAGGTGTCCCCAGCGGTGCCCCCCCTAACATCAGGTGTCTCCAGCGGTGCCCCCTTACATCACATGTTCCCAGCGGAGCCCCCCTTACATCAGATGTCCCCAGCGGAGCCCCCCCTTACATCAGATGTCCCCAGCAGAGCCCCCTCTTACATCAGATGTCCCCAGCGGTGCCCCCCTAACATCAGGTGTCCCCAGCGGTGCCCCCCTAACATCAGGTGTCCCCAGCGGTGCCCCCCCTTACCTTTCCATAGCAGACCGGCAGCGGGGCGAGGCGGAGCGGGGCGCAGGGTGGGCAGCGACGCAGGAGCTTCATCTAGCCGCCCAGTCGTTCCTGGTCTCCTTAAAAATGGCGGCCGGTGGAGACAATGTCTCCGCCGGCCGCGGACCTCTAGCGGCGGCGGCGAATATTCATTAAAAAAACGGATTTCTCGGGACATTTCCCGGGAAACAATAAACTCGGGAAAAGAGTCCAAATTCCGGGAATGTCCCGGGAAATCCGGGACAGTTGGTAAGTATGCAAGTGGTTAAATGATAAGGATGAGGGAGAGGAATTTGAGAAAGAGTAGAATGGAAGAGAGGGAGGAGGGGAGAGTCTGGTCACCGCCAGTAGGAGGTTCACTGGCTCAGTCAGCGTCTTCATGTTGTGACATTGTGATTTGTGACTGAACCACTTCTGGACCGCCCAGCGTCGTTATACGTCGGCACTTTAAGGATGGATATCGTTGTTATGGCAGCAGCTAGCCACCATAACCCCGGTATCCTCCTTTTCAGCGGGCGGTAAGATAAAAGTGGTCTCTGCGGCCGATTCGCCGCGAGATCACTTTTAGCGGTGGCAGGAGAGGGCCCCCACCCCCTCCGACCGCGATCCGGTGCCCTCCGTCACTTACCGGAGCCGTCGGCAGCAGTCGCATCCTTCTCGTGGTTTGACATGGAGACGAGTGAGGAGAAGAAGGCCCCCACTCGTCTCCATGACATTGCAGGGCGGAAGCGACGTCATAACGTCCCTTCCGCCCATAGGTCTTAAAGGGCCATTTTTTTTTTTTCATTTTTTTAAATGACAATTTTTTTTTTTTTAATTGCATTTTAATGTAAATATGAGATCTGAGGTCTTTTTGACCCCAGATCTCATATTTAAGAGGTCCTGTCATGCTTTTTTTCTAATACAAGGGATGTTTACAAAAAAAATAAATTTTAAACGCGCCCCGTCCCGACGAGCTCGCGTGCAGAAGCGAACGCATACCTGAACAGCGCCCACATATGAAAACGGTGTTCAAACCACACATGTGACGTTTCGCCAGGATCAGTAGAGCGAGAGCAATAACTCTAGACCTCCTCTTTAACTCAAAACATGCAACCTGTAGAATTTTTTAAACGCCGCCTATGGAGATTTTTAAGGGTAAAAGTTTGTCGCCATTCCACGAGCGGGCGCAATTTTGAAGCGTGACATGTTGGGTATCAATTTACTCGGCGTAACATTATATTTCACAATATAAAAAAAAAAATTGGGCTAACTTTACTGTTGTCTTATTTTTTAATTCAAAAAAGTTTATTTTTTCCCCCAAGACCGCTTGTAAGACCGCTGCGCAAATATGGCGTGACAGAAATTATTGCAATGACCGCCATTTTATTCTCTAGGGTGTTAGAAAAAAAATGTATAATGTTTGGGGGTTCTAAGTAATTTTCTAGCAAAAAAAAAAAAAAAAAAATTTTAACTTGTAAACAACAAATCTCAGAAAGAGGCTCAGTCCTTAACCACTTCGCGTCAGGAGGGCATCCAGGGACGTCCTTGACTTTGCGGGGCTATATCTGAATGATGGGTGCAGCTACAGACATCATTCAGATATTGGCTTTTTCAGCCTGCGATTCCCTACACCATAAGAACAATCATAGGGGCTGTTCTGCCGCTTGATCATTCTTACGGGTGATGGGAGGGGACGTCCCCCCCCCTCCCGCCGCCCTCCGGTGCTTCTACTGACTCAACGCTTCCATCGGTGAGTTGGATCCGCCAGCCCCGGATGGTGATCATAGAGATTTCCGGTGGATCAGATGGTCGCCGGAGTCTCTATGATCGTTCAGAGGCCGGGCGCGATGTTATGACATCACGCCCGGCCTCTGCATTCAAAAAAAGGCGCCGCCTCGGCTGGGAAGCCGTGGTGGGTTTTTTTTTTTTAGGCTGTCCAGCCTAGAGGTGAGATGTGGGGTCTTATTGACCCCACATCTCACTGTAAAGAGGACCTGTCATGCCATATTCCTATTACAGGGGATGTTTACATTCCTTGTAATAGGAATAAAAGTGATCAAAAAAAATTTTTTTTTAAAGTGTCAAACTAAAAAAATAACAGTCAAATTAACAATAAAAAACAAAAAAAACCCCAAAAAAACCCTTAAAGCGCCCCTGTCCCCGTGAGCTCGCACGCAGAAGCGAACGCATACGTAAGTCCCGCCCACATATGAAAACGGTGTTCAAACCACACATGTGAGGTATCGCCGCGAACGTTAGAGCGAGAGCAATAATTATAGCCCTAGACCTCCTCTATAACTCAAAACATGTAACCAGTAAAAAATTTTTAAAGCGTCGCCTATGGGGATTTTTAAGTACCAAAATTTGGCGCCATTCCACGAGCATGTGCAATTTCGAAGTGTGACATGTTAGGCATCTATTCACTCGGTGTAACTTCATCTTTCACATGATGCAAAAAAATTGGGCTAACTTTAATGTTTTGTTTTTTGTGTTTTTAAAGCATGTTCTAAAAATTGCTGCGCAAATACCGTGCGAGATAAAAAGATGCAACCACGGCGCCATTGTATTCTCTAGGGTCTTTGCTAAAAAAAAATATATAAAATGTTTGGTGGTTCCATGTAATTTTCTAGCAAAAAAAAAAATGAATGAATTTTACATGTAGGAGAGAAATGTCAGAATTGGCCTGGGTGGGAAGCGGTTAAGTGGTTAAAGTTTCCCGCCCTGCACATCCCCTTCACAGCACGCGGGCACGGGCTCTTACTGTTGAGGAGTGTAGGGTGTAGCAAGATGGCGTCGACTCTCCGCCTAGGGTTGCCACCTCATCCCTTTAAACCCGAACACATATTAATTACACAGGTGCTGTGGTTGATTAAGGTGGTAAGTAAACTCACTTGGTGCCTTATCTGCATTTAATTAGCCCCAGAACCTGTGTAATTCAAACATGTTCAGGTTTAAAGGGATGAGGTGGCAACTCTATCTCCGCCGGGTAGCCAAATGTGATGGGTCGCCATATGTGACGCAACAGGGGCTGTGTTTCGTCACATATGGCGACCCATCACATTTGGCTACTCGCTGGAGTGCGCATGCGCGTGACGCCACCATATGACTTTTGCATTTTACACTTATTTATAACAGTAACGTGAGTTTATAGACTGAAATGCGCTACTTAGAACTCCGTGGGAATGTTTAGATGTTTAACTTTAAAAGCAGCGAAAAAATTCAATATCTAAACAGTCACAAAGGAGTTCTAACTACTGTATTTCACTATATAAACTCCCTGTACTGTTAAAAATAAGTGTAAAACGCAAAAAAACTCCGGTGGGTGTAACAACATGTCCGCTTTCCCCCTTCTCACTCTATCCTTACCGTCGAGGAGTGTGGGGTGTAGCAAGATGGCGTTGACCGTCGCGCATGCGCACTCCACCGGGTAGCCAAACGCCATGGGTCGCCATATGTGACGAAAAACAGCTGCACCGAGTGTGGGTGGGCACAAGGTGTAGGCAGAGCAGATCCGTTGCACCCATTGGTTTAGAGGACGGGGGAGGGCGGTGCTCTGTAAGACGTTCCGCACACTCTCAGCCCTGTGACAGGAAAGGTTCCCCCCATCGGATAGTGTCCGCCCTCTAGTGTTAATTGCGCATGCGCCGTCTACAGCTGACGAACAAGCTGTTTATGTTCGGAGACTTTCGGCGTCTCCTTTGTCCTCCGTACTGCGCAAGCGCTGCGCCTGCGTAGTACAGGCCGGGCGGACACTATTCGATGGGGGACAGTGCTCGAGAGTACACTCGCCCCTGCGCAGTATTCCCGGCCTGGATTGTGCATCTTTTTTATTGAATAAAGTGTACCTGTCACTGACACCTCTGACACAGAATAACAGCTAGAATAACACTTCTACGTAATAACATTTATATGCTAACATAAATAAAATAAAATAATATTCTTACCCCCATCAGCTGTTTGTTTTGGGTCTTCATTTGGGAGAACAGCCACTCCTCCAAGGCCTTCATTTTCACCGTCATGGCGCCCTCCTCAATATTCTGTCTTGAGGTCATTGTTGTCATTTCTGAATAATAATCAGAATTAGTAATCCTCGCCTTACTAATTTCTCTTTTCTCGCTAGATATAACGCTCTATGTGTCTCTCAATCCTCAAAAATCCTCGGTGATATCAGATGAGCTCCTCTCACAACACAAACTGCCCATGTGCTCCCCTGTAATAAGGTGCCCTCACTATAACATCCGTTGCCAAGGATATCAACTAGCAGGATTCACATCTCCAAGCTTGTATGCAGTGCAATTAAAGTGCAATGTCAACTCAAATCACAGGGCTGTATCTGGGAGGCGGGTGCCTAATACACCTAATATATATATATATCGTTTGGAAGGGCAGCCCGAGACCTTCGAAATAAGCCCACATCGGCCTCTTTAGTTATAGGCATTTTGGAGAAATGACAGGTTATATGTAATGGGGGGGTGGTTGTTTATGAAAAATGGTAGTTGGCACCGTGCAAGAATTATTATTATTATTATTCACGATTTATATAGCGCCAACAGTTTACGCATCGCTTTACAATGTATAAGGGGGACAACACAATTATGCCCCGTACACACGGTCGGACATTGATCGGACATTCCGACAACAAAATCCTAGGATTTTTTCCGACGGATGTTGGCTCAAACTTGTCTTGCATACACACGGTCACACAAAGTTGTTGGAAAATCCGATCGTTCTGAACGCGGTGACGTAAAACACGTACGTCGGGACTATAAACGGGGCAGTAGCCAATAGCTTTCATCTCTTTATTTATTCTGAGCATGCGTGGCACTTTGTGCGTTGGATTTGTGTACACATGATCGGAAATTCCGACAACGGATTTTGTCGTCAGAAAATTTTATATCCTGCTCTCAAACTTTGTGTGTCGGAAAATCCGATGGAAAATGTGTGATGGAGCCCACACACGGTCGGAATTTCCGACAACAAGGTCCTATCACACATTTTCCATCGGAAAATCCGACCGTGTGTACGGGGCATATCAGTACAGTTCAATACAAAAGGGACAGGAGGGCCCGGCTCGTAGAGCTTACATTCTAAAGGGAGGGGGTGGTGGTACCGTTTATTTATTTATTTTCTCGTCAAAAATATTTTATTAACCACTTAAGGACCAGCCTCGTTTTGGATTTTAGGTGTTTACATGTTTAAAACAGGTTTTTTTTGCTAGGAAATGACTTAGAACCCCCAAACATTATATATGGGTTTTTTTCTAACACCCTAGAGAATAAAATGGCGGTCGTTGCAATACTTTTTTTTGCACCGTATTTGCACACCGCTTTTTTTGGAAAAAAATTCACTTTTTTGAATAAAAAAATAAGGCAACAGTAAAGTTAGCCCAATTTTTTTTTTATATTGTGAAAGATAATGTTACGCCAAGTAAATAGATACCCAACATGTCACGCTTCAAAATTGCGCCCGCTCGTGGAATGGCGACAGACTTTTACCCTCAAAAATCTCCATAGGCTACGTTTGAAAAATTCTACAGGTTGCATGTTTTGCGTTACAGAGGAGGTCTAGGGTTAGAATTATTGCTCTCGCTCACCTGTGTGGTTTCACCACCGTTTTCATTTGCGGGCGCTACTCGTGTATGCTTCGTTCGGGGGGTTTTTTACATTTTTTTTTTTTTTTTTTTTTTTTTTTTTTTTTAGTTTTATTATTTATTTTACATTATTTTATTTTTTTTTACACTGTTTAAAAAAAAAAAAAAAGTGTCACTTTTATTCCTATTACAAGGAATGCAAACATCCCTTGTAATAGTAAAAAAGCATGGCAGGATCTCTTAAATATGAGATTTGGGGTCAAAAAGACCTCAGATCTCATATTTACACTAAAATGCAATAAAAAAAAAAAAGTAATTTAAAAAAAAAAAAAAAAAATGCCTTTAAGAGGCGTGGGCGGAAGTGACGTTTTGACGTCGCTTCCGCCCAGCAGTGTCATGGAGACAAGTGGGCTCCATCTTAGCCTCACTCGTCTCCAGACACAGGACGGATGCGATCTCCTCCGCCGCTACCAACGGCTCCGTTAAGCGGCAGAGGGCACCGGATCACGGCGGGAGGGGCGTCACCAATAAAAGTGATCTTGCAGCGAATCCACCGCAGGGACCACTTTTATCAGAAAGCAAACCGCCGCACGAAAACGAGGATACCGGGGTTATGGCAGCTAGCTGCTGCCATAACAATGGTATCCCCCTTCAAAGTTTGGACGTACATCGTCGTGCGGCGGTCCGGAAGTGGTTAAATAACAAAAAAAAAAATTTAAGTGCAATAAAATGAATACTGTAAATTGTACAATTTGGAGTATTTATATAATAATTATATGTGGTTACAATTGTAGACTTAATCATGAGGTAACGCCTTATGAAAAATCAAAGTAATTAAATAACAATTATGATCAAAACCAATTGTGATGTAGACACTCAAATATTGTGTAATAAACCCCTTCCCGCCGACCGTACGCAGATGTGCGTACTCGGCTTTCCGGGGTTATACCGGGATGATGCCCGCAGCTGCAGGCATCATCCCGGTATCGTTGTTTATAGCCGGCGATCGGCTATCCAGATATAACAAACGATGCAGCTAAAAGCCGCTCGGCTGTTATACCGGAGCAGCGGGAGGGGACGTCCCCCCCTCCCGCCACCTCCCGCCGCTCTTACCGGGCCTCCCGGACGATCCGGAGGCTCGGTGACCAATCCGATGCCTCCGGCGGCTGGGGGCGGGCTGGAACGAAGCTGTGGGTGGCTTTGTTCTAGCCTTCAAATTGTAAACACCGAAGCGACGTCATGACGTCACTTCCCGTTTACTCGGCTGCCAATGGCGCCGGTTTTAAAAAAGTACACAGTATTCAGAATTAGAGGTCGACCGATATATCGGCCGGCCGATATATCGGCCGATATTTGGCGTTTTTTACTTAATCGGCATCGGCCGATTGTGCTGATAAAAAAGGCCGATTATAACTTCAGCCGTGACTTGCAAATGACTTCTGTAATAGAAGTTAATGCAAGTTTCCCTAAGTTATCTGTGGAGAGGATTCTCCCCTCCTCTGGGCAGCCTGCCAAGTCTGATAAGAAGATACATTTGTATCTCTTTCAGGTTCTTTTTATCAATAGACTGAACTAAGTGTGTAGAAGTTTTCAGTTTAACCATTTAAAGACTAAATCTTTTCTGACACTTGTTGCTTACAAGTAAAAATCCTGTATTTTCTGCTAGAAAATCACTTAGAACCCCCAAACATTATATATATATTTTTTAGCAGAGACCCTAGGGAATAAAATGGTGATTGTTGCAATATTTTATGTCACACGGTATTTGCGCAGCGGTCTTTCAAACGCAATTTAAAAAAAAAAAAATACAGTAATGAATTAAAAAAAAAAAAATAAGCAGTAAAGTTAGCCCATTTTTTTTCGTCCAAAAGTTTTGATTACCTGTTTTTGTGTATTTATTATTTAAGATAGTTTTTTTTTTTTTTTTTTTTTTAGTTTTTTTTTCTAAATTGTACATACAAGTGAACTGATTGGAGGTTTGTTTTGTTTAATGTTTAAATGAAAAAAAATTTCTGTATTACTTAAGGCTGCTTTCACACTGGAGCGGGCAGGCGTTGATGGTAAAACGCTGCTAGTTTTAGCGGCACTTTACCGTCATTTTAGAGGCGCTATTCGGCTGCTAGCGGGGCGCTTATAACCCAGCTAGCGGCCGAGGAAGGGGTTAAATGCGCCCCTGAAGCGCCGCTGCCAAAACGCTTTGCAGGCGCTTCGGCAGCGGTGCGCATTCATTTCAATGGGCAGGAGTGGTAGAGGAGCGGTATACGCCGCTCCAAAGATGCCGTTTGCAGGACTTTTTTTTACATCCTGCCAGCGCATCGCCTCAGTGTGAAAGCACTCGGGATATCACACTGAGACTGCAGGGGAGCCATTTTACAGGCACTTTACAGGTGCTATTTTTAGCCTAAAAGCGCCTGAAAAACGCCCCAGTGTGAAAGGGGTCTAACTGTTAGATTTTATGAGATGAAGGGAAAAAAGAAAGGAAAAAAAAAAAATCGGCCAAATATATCGGCCCAAAAAAATCGGCATCACATATCGGCCATCGGCCACCGCGATTTCTAAATATCGGCATCGGCATCGGCCAGAGAAAAACCCATATCGGTCGACCTCTATTCAGAATCGCCGTTTTCGGCGATCTGAATGCTTTGAAGTGTAAAGGAGGGATGGGGGGGGGGTCTTTTAGACCCCCGATCTCCCCATAAAGAGTACCTGTCACCACCTATTACTGTCACAAGGGATGTTTACATTCCTTGTGACAGCAATAAAAGTCATCAAAACATTTTTTTTTTTAAACACAATTTATGAATTTAAAAATAAGTAAGAAAATTTTTTTTTTTTAAAGCGCCCCCGTCCCCGCGAGCTCGCGCAGCAAAGAAAACGCATACGGAAGTCGCGCACGCATATGTAAACGGTGTTCAAATCACACATGTGAGGTATCGTCGCGATTGTCAGAGCGAGAGCAATAATTCTAGCACTAGACCTCCTCTGTAACTCTAACCTGGTAACCGTAAAAAAAAATTAAAGCGTCGCATATGGAAATTCTTAGGTACCGTAGTTTGTCGCCACTCCACGAGTGCGTGCGATTATAAAGCGTGACATGTTTGGTATCCATTTACTCGGCGTAACATCATTTTTCACATTATACAAAAAAATTGGGGTAACTTTACTGTTTGGATTTTTTAAAATTCATGAAAGTGTCCCTTTTCCAAAAATTTGCGTTTAAAACACCGCTGCACAAATACCGCGTGATATAAAATATTGCAACAATCGCCATTTTATTCTCTAGATTCTCTGCTAAAAAAATATATATAATGTTTGGGGGTTCTAAGTAATTTTCTAGCAAAAAATACGGATTTTAACTTGTAAACACCAAATTTCAAAAATAGGCTTAGTCATGAAAGGGTTATGAAAAACGAAGGAAATCTTTATTTATTTATTTTCAATCTGCAGCTGATTTCTGTGCTCAAAATAGCCCCCAATACAAGTAGATGGGGGGGGGCATTATTAAAGTGATACTAAAACCTTTCTATGCTATTCATGTGTGTGAAGTATATACCGTGCCCCCCCCCCCCCCAAAAAAAAAAATAAGACCGGGTCTAATATTAATTTTGGCTACAAAAAAAAAAACACACTAGGGCTTTATTTCAGGGGATGTCTTATTTATGGTATGTACAATAATCTTCATTTATTCACATACAGTCATGTCATCATCTTCTGGAAAAAAAAAAAAAAAAAAATCAAAAATAAATCCTGATCCTTTAGGCCCCTTTCACACGGGGGCGGGGTCGGCGGTGCGCCGCTTTACCGTCGTTTTAGCTGCGATATTTGGCCGCTAGCGGGAGCAGTTTTAACCCCCGCTAGCGGCCGAGAAAGGGTTAAAAACCACCGCAAAGCACTGCTATAGCAGTATAGCCGCGCTGCCCCATTGATTTCAATGGGCAGGAGCGATTTAGGAGCGGTGTATACATCGCTCCTTCATGCCTCCAAAGATGCGGCTTGCAGGAGTTTTTTTCCTGTCCCGCCAGCGCACCGCTCCGGTGTGAGAGCCCTCGGGGCTTTCACATTGGAGACACAGCAGCAGGTCTTTCAGGGCGCTTTGCAGGCGCTATTTTTAGCACTGTAGCGCCTGCAAAGCGCCCCAGTGTGAAAGGGGTCTAAACCCTTTCGCTGCCAGAGCCGTTATTGCGTGTTTTTTTTTTTTTTTTTTTTTTTGCACACGTGTTTAAAAAAAATCATTTTAGGCCTGAAGATTACACAAAACCCACAAATATTATATATTTTCTGGAAGCAGACACCCTAGAGCACAGTTGTAAAACACAAGGCCCGCGGGCCGAATCCGGCCCTCCAGGCCATTTCATGTGGCCCTCACACCTCTCCTGCAGCTGCAGGAGAGCTCCAGTCCTCCTCTGGTCCTCCTCCAGACCCCTACTTTCTGCTTTCAAGCAATGCATCCAGCTTCTTCCCAGCAGCAGCATAAAGAAAGGAGGGTGCACTGTGATGTTAGGGAGAGTGGGGGACTCAACTTCTGATGGTGGGGTGGCTCTTGACATCTAATGTAAGGGGAGGGGATGCGCTGGACATCTAATCTTACAGATACAACCGGCCCTTTTGAGGACAATCATAATGCTGATGCGGCCCACGATGAAATTGAGTTTGACACCCCTGCCCTAGAGAATAAAATAGTGGCAGTTCCAATTTTCTATGTCATGCGATATTGCCACAAAGGTCTAGAAAACGCAAAATTTCAGTAAAAAAAACCCACACTAACGTGAGTTTTAGGGCTAACTAGCGCAATAAATTACCTAAGTTTTTGGTAAAATATAAAAGACGAGTAAATAGATAACCAACATGCCAAACCTTAAGATTTTGCGTCAAACTTCAGTACCCTATATTTTCTATCGGCGACGCCTCAAAAGCCCCCAATAGGTATCAGTTTAGTGTTATGGAGGAGGTCTTGTGTTAGAATGATTGCTCTCACTTTGGTGTGCGCAGTGATATATAACATTTGTATCGTAATCGATGTTTTCACACGTAGGCGCCCCAATGCATGCGTTTTGGTTCGTGCGTGTGTGTATATGTGGGGTGTAGGGGGGGGCTCAACATTTTTTAGAGGTCGAATTTTATGTGCTTGGATGTAACTTTATTTTTTTGCAAAAAAAAAAAAAAAATTTTAAAGGGGTTGTAAAGGTTCGTGTTTTTTCACCTTAATGCATCCTATGCACTAATGCCGCGTACACACGGTCGGACTTTCCGGCATACTTGGTCCGGCGGACCAGAGTGTGCCGGACAATCCGCCCGTGTGTGGGCGGCGGCGGACTTTTCCGGCGGACTTCTTCCCAAAAGCCCGCCGGACCTAGATTTGAAACAAGTTTTAAATCTTTCCGTAGGACTCAGTTTCGGGCGGAAAGTCCGCTCGTGTGTGTGCTGGTCCGACGGAAAGCCCGCTCGTGTGTGTGCTGGTCCGACGGAAAGCCCGCTCGTGTGTAGGCTGGTCCGACGGACCAGATGCGACGCGAGGGCAGGGTATTGCATCTCGCGCTCTCTTCAATAGGAAAAACAAATTTTCCTATTGCGGTGAGCGCGGTGCATGCCAGGCCCTTAGGTCTGGTATGGATTATAAAGGGAACCCCCTACGCCGAAAAAACGGCGTGGGGTCCCCCCTAAAATCCATACCAGACCCCGATCCGAGCACGCAGCCTGGCCGGACAAGGGCCTCTTCCCGACAACCCTGGCCGTTGGTTGTCGGGGTCTGCGGGCGGGGGCTTATCGGAATCTGGGAGCCCCCTTTAATAAGGGGGCCCCCAGATCCCGGCCCCCCACCCTATGTGAATGAGTATGGGGTACATGGTACCCCTACCCATTCACCTAGGGAAAAAGTGTAAGTAATAAAACACACTACACAGGTTTTTAAAATATTTTATTAAACAGCTCCGGGGGGGGGGATCTTCCTCCGGCTTCGGGGGTCTTCTTCCGGCTTCGGGGGTCTTCTTCCGGCTTCGGGGGTCCCTCCGCTTCATCTTCTCCCGGCGTCCGGTTGGTTCTTCTCCGCTCTCTTCTCCCGGTGTTCCTGTTCTTCGGCCGGCTCCTCTGCTGTCTTCAAGTAGCTCTCTTGCCAGCAGAGGTCCGGACTTCTGGGCTTCTGGGCTTCTGGGCTTCTGGGCTTCTCTTCCCCAGATGTTGACACGACGCTCTCTCCTGCTGGACTGCTCTCCGAGGGCTGCGTTGTGACTTATATAGGCGGAGACCCCGCCCCTTTTGATGTCACAGTCCCTGGGCATGCTGGGACTGTGACGTTTTAGGGGGCGTGGTCAACATCACCCAGTGACCACGCCCCCTAAAACATCACAGTCCCAGCATGCCCAGGGACTGTGACATCAAAAGGGGGCGGGGTCTCCACCTATATAAGTCACAACGCAGCCCTCGGAGAGCAGTCCAGCAGGAGAGAGCGTCGTGTCAACATCTGGGGAAGAGAAGCCCAGAAGCCCAGAAGCCCAGAAGCCCAGAAGTCCGGACCTCTGCTGGCAAGAGAGCTACTTGAAGACAGCAGAGGAGCCGGCCGAAGAACAGGAACACCGGGAGAAGAGAGCGGAGAAGAACCAACCGGACGCCGGGAGAAGATGAAGCGGAGGGACCCCCGAAGCCGGAAGAAGACCCCCGAAGCCGGAGGAAGATCCCCCCCCCCGGAGCTGTTTAATAAAATATTTTAAAAACCTGTGTAGTGTGTTTTATTACTTACACTTTTTCCCTAGGTGAATGGGTAGGGGTACCATGTACCCCATACTCATTCACATAGGGTGGGGGGCCGGGATCTGGGGGCCCCCTTATTAAAGGGGGCTCCCAGATTCCGATAAGCCCCCGCCCGCAGACCCCGACAACCAACGGCCAGGGTTGTCGGGAAGAGGCCCTTGTCCTCATCAACATGGGGACAAGGTGCTTTGGGGTGGGGGGGCCCCGCAGGGCGCCCCCCTCCCCCAAAGCACCCACCCCCCATGTTGAGGGCATGCGGCCTGGTACGGTTCAGGAGGGGGGGGGGGCGCTCGCTCGTCCCCACCCCCTTTCCTGACCGGCCAGGCTGCGTGCTCGGATCGGGGTCTGGTATGGATTTTAGGGGGGACCCCACGCCGTTTTTTCGGCGTAGGGGGTTCCCTTTATAATCCATACCAGACCTAAGGGCCCGGCATGCCCCGCGACGGGGCTCGCAAGGTGTCAATCTCGCCGATAAAAGCGGCAAGATTGACATCCTTTTCTAGTCCCGTCGCACCTGAGTCACGTTCAAAATGAACGGACTTGTCCGTGTGTGGGCAAGTCCGTTCATTCTGAAAGTCCGCCGGAACTCCGGCGAAAGTCCGTCGGAAAGACGGGCGGACTTAGCCCGCCGGAAAGTCCGGGTGTGTGTGGGCAAGTCCGTCCGTTTTAAAGTCCGGCGCACCTGGCGGACAAAGTCCGTCGGAAAGTGTGCCGGACCAAGTAGGATAGAAAGTCCGACCGTGTGTACGCGGCATAAGGTGAAAAAACACCTGGCAATGACGGGCTCCTCCCGTTTTACTTACCTAAGCCCGTTTACCTGCTCGGCTCGTCCCCGGCGTCCTCTTCTCCACGGAGTCTCGGCATTGATTGGATAGATCGATAGCAGCGCAGTCATTGGTTCCCGCTGCTATCAATCAAATCCAATGACGTGGGGGGCGGGACGAGACATACATCTTGTGTCTATGGGCGCAGAGTGTATGAGATGGGAGCGCGCCCGCAAAGTAACCTCCTCGGGAGAGAGCTTCCCGAGGGGGTTAGCTATTTCGGGAAAGAGCCGAGAGAGCCGCCGTGGGACCCCAGAACAGGAGGATCGGGGCCACTCTGTGCAAAACGGAGGTAAGTATGACATGTTTGTTATTTTTAAAAAATAAAAAATGAACCTTTACAACCCCTTTAATGACCAGCCCATTTTTTGCGACACGGCACTGCGTCACTTTAACTAACAATTGCACGGTCGTGCGACGCTGTACCCAGATAAAATTGATGTCCTTTTTTGTGGTATTTGATCACCTCTGCGTTTTTTATTTTTTGCGCTAGAAACAAAAAAAAAAACACGACAATTTTGAAAAAAAACAAACAATATTTTTTATTTTCTGCTATAAAACATCCAATAAAAATTTTAAAAAATTTTTAAAAATCCAATTTCTTAATCAATTTAGGCCAATATGTATTCTACTACATATTTTTGGTAAAAAAAAATCCCAAAAAGTGTTTATTGATTGGTTTGCGCAAAAGTCATAGCTACAAATTATGGGATAAATTTATGGCATTTTTTTTTTTTTTTTACTAGTAATGGCGGTGATCAGCGATTTTTAGCAGGACTGCGATATTGCGGCGGACAGATCGGACACCTAACTGACATTTTTTTACACATTTTTGGGAACCAGTGACATTGTTACAGTGATCAGTGCTAAAAATATGCACTGTCACTGTACTAATGACACTGGCAGTGAAGAGGTTAACATTAGGGGCGATCACTGTGGGGGGGGGGGGGGATGGGCTGCCTGGAACAACACACAGAGCAGTCTTCCTGCATAGCAGAAGGACAGCATCTCTGTGATCTCCCCTGTCAGAACGGAGATTTGCCTTGTTTACTATGGCAGATCCCTGTTCTGTCACTACGGGAAGTGATCGCGGGCGGCCGGCGGACATAGGACATGGGCCCCGCATCACCACTGTTCTCCCTCACTGGCCTGTGCTGCCACCACCGCAGGTGACAATCCAAATCTGGTGCCGGGTGACAACAAACCACATCTGGTGACAGGTGACAATCCAAATCTGGTGGCAGGTGACCAACCAAATCTGATGTCTGGTGACAAACCGCATCTGGTGGCAGGTGACAATCCGAATCTGATGTCTGGTGACAAACCACATCTGGTGGCAGGTGACAAACCAAATCTGATGTTTGGTGACAAACTGCATCTGGTGGCAGGTGACAATCCAAATCTGATGTCTGGTGACAAACCAACTCTGGTGGCAGGTGACAATCCAAATCTGATGTCTGGTGACAAACCTTATCTGGCGGCAGGTGACAATCCAAATCTGATGTCTGGTGACAAACCTTATCTGGCGGCAGGTGACAATCCAAATCTGATGTCTGGTGATAAACCACATCTGGCGGCAGGTGACAATCCAATTCTGTTGTCTGGTGATAAACCACATCTGGTGTCAGGTGACAATCCAAATCTGATGTCTGGTGATAAACCACATCTGGCGGCAGGTGACAATCCAATTCTGTTGTCTGGTGACAAACCTTATCTGGTGGGAGGTGACAATCCAAATCTGTTGTCTGGTGACAAACCTGATCTGGTGGGTGGTGACAATCCAAATCTGTTGTCTGGTGACAAACCTGATCTGGTGGGAGGTGACAATCCAAATCTGATGTCTGGTGACAAACCGCATCTGGTGGCAGGTGACAATCCGAATCTGATGTCTGGTGACAAACCACATCTAGTGGCAGGTGACAATCCAAATCTGATGTCTGGTGACAAACCAACTCTGGTGGCAGGTGACAATCCAAATCTGATGTTTGGTGACAAACCACATCTGGCGGCAGGTGACAATCCAAATCTGATGTCTGGTGATAAACCACATCTGGTGGCAGGTGACAATCCAATTCTGTTGTCTGGTGACAAACCTTATCTGGTGGGAGGTGACAATCCAAATCTGTTGTCTGGTGACAAACCTGATCTGGTGGGAGGTGACAATCCAAATCTGATGTTTGGTGACAAACTGCATCTGGTGGCAGGTGACAATCCAAATCTGATGTCTGGTGACAAACCGCATCTGGTGGCAGGTGACAATCCGAATCTGATGTCTGGTGACAAACCACATCTAGTGGCAGGTGACAATCCAAATCTGATGTCTGGTGACAAACCTTATCTGGCGGCAGGTGACAATCCCAATCTGATGTCTGGTGACAAACCACATCTGGTGTCAGGTGACAATCCAAATCTGATGTCTGGTGATAAACCTTATCTGGTGGGAGGTGACAATCCAAATCTGTTGTCTGGTGACAAACCTGATCTGGTGGGAGGTGACAATCCAAATCTGTTGTCTGGTGACAAACCTGATCTGGTGGGAGGTGACAATCCAAATCTGATGTTTGGTGACAAACCTGATCTGATGGGAGGTGACAATCCAATTCTGTTGTCTGGTGACAAACCTTATCTGGTGGGAGGTGACAATCCAAATCTGTTGTCTGGTGACAAACCTGATCTGGTGGGAGGTGACAATCCAAATCTGATGTTTGGTGACAAACCACATCTGGTGGCAGGTGACCAACCAAATCTGATGTCTGGTGACAAACCAACTCTGGTGGCAGGTGACAATCCAAATCTGATGTCTGGTGACAAACCTTATCTGCTGGGAGGTGACAATCCAAATCTGATGTCTGGTGACAAACCACATCTGGTGGCAGGTGAACAACCAAATCTGATGTCTGGTGGCAAACTTGATCTGGTGGTAGGTGACAATCCAAATCTGATGTCTGGTGGCAAACTTGATCTGGTGGTAGGTGACAATCCAAATCTGATGACTGGTGACAAACCACATGTAGTGGCAGGCGTCGTCAGTAATCGCGCCCACTGGCCACACACATCGTGTCTCCCACCGTTCAGCGGGCGCGCGCCTGCTATGGCTCTTAAAGGAGCCGCTGTACATATACAGCGATTCGTGCAGGAGAGCCAACCTACCGCCGTATATGTATGGGATCCGGTCGGGAAGTGGTTAAATACCACCAAAATAATATTCTATTTGTGGGGAAAAAACTTATAAATATTTCATATGGGCACACTGTTGTATGTTGTATGCGCAATTGTCATTCAAAGAGTGACAACGCTGAAAGCTGAAAATTGGCCTGGGCAGGAATGGGGTAAAAGTGCCCAGTAGGCAAGTGGGTAATGCCCTAAAAAACACCCCCAGCCTTCCTCCTTTATATTGCAGTATATGGCTCGTGGTGCATTGACCACTTCTGTATTAGAACAGTGGTGTGCCATTCAAAAGAAATGGCATTGCGCGGCACCGCGGTAACACATTTTGGTTGTATATAAAATGCATTTTTTATCTATCAAAAAGTGTTTCCCAGTGCTAAACCTTTCATCTGATTTCTAAATTGCTGCATTTGTAAGTTTTAAAAGCCAATATAAAGGAATAGTAGTGGTAAAAAAGCACTTCTGGCTTTAACTAATCTTTTTTTTTTTTGAATAATTGTCCTTTAAGGGGGCGTGGCAGGGGGGTGTCCTATTCCTACATAGGTGTCCTTCGTTTCCATCTAAAAAAGTTGGGAGGTATGCAACACTGATCTCGGTAAAGAGCTTCTGACGGAGGCTCTTCACCACATGATCAGCCATGTCCAATCACGACTGATCACAGTGTAAACAGGAAAGTCCGTGTATCAGCAACTGATCGGCTGCTCTCCTGTCAGGGGGGTGTCTGTGCTGATTGATGCCCACCTCAGACCACCAGGGATGCCACCAGGACCACCAGGGATTGCCACCACTGATAACCACCAGGTATGCCAATCTGTGCCCACAAATGGTGCCAGTCAGTGCCCATCACTAATGCCTGCCAGTGCCATCTATAAGTGTCCATCAGTGCCACCCAACAGTATTCATCAGTGCCATCTATCAGTGCCACCCATAAGTAACCATTAGTGCAGCCTTTCAGTGCCATCAGTGCCGCCTATCAGTGCCCATCAATGCCACCTATCAATGCCCATCAGTGCTGCATACCAGTGCCACCTATCGGTGCTGCATATTAGTGCCCATCATCAGTGCCATCTCATCAGTTCCACCTCATTGGTGCCACCTCATCAGTGCCCATCAATGCCACCTATCAACGCCCATCAGTGCTGCATACCAGTGCCACCTATTGGTGCTGCATATTAGTGCCCATCATCAGTGCCACCTCATCAGTTCTACCTCATTTGTGCCACCCCATCAGTGCAGCCTCATCAGTGCCCATCAGTGAAGGAGAAAACATACTTATTTATAACATTTTATAACAGAAACAAAGAAAAAACTTTTTTTTTTTTAAAAAATGTTGGTATTTTTTTATTTGTTGCGCAAAAAATAAAAACCCCAGCAGTGATCAAATACCACCAAAAGAAAGCTCTATTTGTGGGAACAAAATGATAAGAAATGTAGTTTGGGTACAGTGTAGCATGACCGTGCAATTGTCATTCAAAATGCAACAGCGCCAAAAGCTGAAAACTGGCCTGGGCAAGAAGGGGGTAAAAGTGTCTGGTATTGAAGTGGTTAAAGAAAAAGTGGCAACCCTACATGGGGCACGGATTCATGCATCCCATGTGAATGAGGCCTAAGTGGCCTTGGCTAGATGCACTGCTGCCCATGTAAATGTAGACAATGTGCAGGCATGGAATGATCTCGGCCTTCAGTCTGAAGGAGACAGATTTCTTTCACCATCTTGGTTTTTCGGAGGGATGTTGCTCAGCAGTTTGATGGTTAATGTGATCAGCCGTTCTCCTCCAGCTGGAAGGCTTCTCTATAAAGCCATGTGACCTGCTGGACTTTCTTTTCATGGTGGTGGCCTCAGAGGTAGGTGGTTTTGGAAGACTGTGAGCTTTGCTGAGCGTTGCAATCATCTTGGGGTGTGTGTTAAAGCCTCCCGTTTCTCTCTTTTCTGGGAGAGCAGACTGACTTCTACTGATCAATAAGTTGAGCAGGTTTTTATTTATTTGGACCTTTTTAAGACCCCTTTCACACTGGAGCGCTTTGCAGGCGCTATAGCGTTAAAAATAGCGCCTGCAAACCGCCCTAAAACAGCTGATCCATTCACTCCAGTGCGAAGGCCCAAAGGCTTCCACACTGCGCCGCTTTACCGCTGACGCCGGTGGCCAGCTGAAAAAAGTTTTTTTTAAAAGTCAGCAGCTACAAACACTGTAGCTGCTGACTTTTAATAAGCACACTTACCTGTCCCTGGTGCCCGCGATGTCGGCCACCCAAGGCCGACCCGTCCTTCGGCTCCCAGCGCTGCCATTCGAACTAAGGGAAACAGGCAGTGGAGGCTTGCGGCTTCACTGCCCGTTTCCTACTGTGCATGCGCGAGTTGCGCAGTGCTTTGTGAATGGGGCATGCTGTGTTTTTCTCAGAACACACCGCGCCCCATTCTCCAGAAGACTGAAGATCACCGCGGTGTAGGAAGTGGCAGATTAGGCCGATCTGCCTACCAACAGCCATTTCTGGTAAGTTAACATTTTTTTTTTTTTTTTTTCATTTCTCCAGATTTTTAGGAACATTTTGATGTAATTTTTTTTTTGTTTTTTTTTTTTTGGGGCGGCCCTCCACTTTAAGGTGCTTTGGAAAGGGCTGCCCATTCATTTCAATGGGCAGGGGTGTTGTTGGAGCGCTTTTTACAGTGCCCCAAAGATGCTGCTGGCAGGGCTTTTCGCCATCAGGTATCTGTGGCTCAGATGTGTAAGGCTGCTACCTGGTCTTCAGTACATACGTTCACAAATTTTTATTACTGGATGTTCGAGCCGGTGAGGATTTGGCTTTCAGCCGCAGTGTACTGGGTCTGCCGTATAAGGTCTGATGGGTATTGTTTGGCAGGGTGTCTCCCTCCCCTCAAGGCTATTGCTCTGGGACGTCCCAGCAGGTAATGAATATTAGCCTAACTCTGTGTCCCGTGATGTATGATAAAGAAAATAGGATTTTTACATCATACTTACCTGTAAAATCCTTTTCTTTTTAGTACATCATGGGACACAGAGATCCCTCCCCTCTATTTTTATTAATTTTTTTTTTTAATTTTAAAAAAAAAAATTTTAATTTTATTTTGAGGATTTAGTGCTTGCTACAAAACTAAAGTGCTTCCTGTATGGGAGGGGTTATATAGGGGATCACTTCCTGTTCTGAAGACCTTTTGGTCTACCAGTGTCCATTCACCTAATGAAGTATAATTGAATATTAGCCTGACTCTGTGTCCCATGATGTACTCAAAGAAAAGGATTTTACAGGTAAGTATGATGAAAAAATCCTATTTTTTTTTTTCCTTGTATAGCCTCACCCAGAGTGCGCCACCCTTTGCCTGATGCTCCGTAGTCTTCTGTTGGCTTATGGAAAAAATGTTTGCCTAGCTGCTGTTCTTATCCCTTCTCTTTAATCTAATCGTAGCTTCTAATGGCACTTGCTATGGGAAGTCATTGGCTCATGTGGACCAGGATCAGCATGATGGCCAAGTAATTGGCTTTTTCAGATTAGCAGTGATTGTATTTTGTCTTGACTATTTTTCAAATATTTTAGAGGACTCCTGTTTCTCTGTGAGGCCGGGTCCATGTGGGTCATCACTATGTATGAAGTAGATGGAGACTACATCTGATTGTGGATGGCGATGCAAAGTGCTCCTTGGTGGGCGTGGACCCCCTCCTTGGTGGGCGTGGACCCCCTCCTTGGTGGGCGTGGACCCCCTCCTTGGTGGGCGTGGACCCCCTCCTTGGTGGGCGTGGACCCCCTCCTTGGTGGGCGTGGACCCCCTCCTTGGTGGGCGTGGACCCCCTCCTTGGTGGGCGTGGACCCCCTCCTTGGTGGGCGTGGACCCCCTCCTTGGTGGGCGTGGACCCCCTCCTTGGTGGGCGTGGACCCCCTCCTTGGTGGAAATTCCTCCTATATTTTCCAAATGACAGGTCGTCAGGAGCAATCTTCTCATTGGGCCTACAGAACAGCAAAACCTGAATGTGGCTTCACCACCACCCAAAACTAGATTTGGCAAGAGATGTACTTTAGAGATGGCAGGAGCAATTAAATATTGCAGCCTCGGGCCACTCCACTCTGTTGCTCTGACATGCAGTAGGCCATCCATGTAAAGCCCAATATTCCTATATATGATCAACAAGCCATGTGGACCTCACTTGAAAATAAGGGTGAGCCCCCCTGCAATCCCATCATGGCAGGAGGCTGAAGCAGTTGAGAATTTTGTAAATGTAACAGATAAAATACACAAGGTGGTCTCCCCATCTGAGATTTACACAGCTCTGCCACACAGTACATCTGTGATGGGGAGAAACGTTTTCTGAGCTGCAGTAAAGTAACATGTATAGGTCTTGTCCCTCCCCCAGCCCGTGACTGGACAGTGAATGAAGAAGCCGCACAGTGACTTAATCTCCTCTGTCATTAGATCTCCTAATATAAGCTTTTCTCCCTCTACAGTCTGAGCCCTGCTGTACAGAACACTACAAGAGGTAGATACGCGATATTCAAGTTCTTACCACCTGGTACTCCGTCCCTGTCACTCTGCAGGTGAGTGCTCAGTTTTAGTGGATGGGTGGTACCTGTATGATGTAGCGTATTTGGGTGAGTGATGTATCATATGTAGGTGGGTGATTCTGCCTCCCTGAAAAATGTACCCCCAGGTGGATTATGACCCTCCCCTTTAAAGTGGTACTCAGGTGGGTGATGCCCCTTCCCTATGTAATGTGGTCAGGTGCACCATGCCCCATGTGATGACTAGGCTCCCATGTCTCTTCCAGTTGGTGGTCTTCTCCCTCAGCTATGATCCGCTGGAGTATCAGCATGAACACAACCATGGTCGGGGAAGGGGCCTTCAGCATGGACACCCTGGAAACCAGAGGACATGATTGCATGCAGTGGGAGATCAGCTGGCCGGTGAGTCTGCAGGGCATGTATAGTGGTATGGACAGGTGACTCCTCCCCTTCAGTGGTTCATTTAGGTGACTCCATCTTATAGTGGTGCAGACAGATGTGACTCATGACCCCTCACCTTCCGTAATATGGACAGGTGTGACCCCCTCCTGACGTAGTGGTATAGACAGGTCTGACCCCCCCCCCTGACGTAGTGGTATGGACAGGTGTGACCCCCCCGACGTAATGGTATGGACGGGTATAGTCCGCATTCACATTTGGCGTTCCCTGGATGTGACCAGTTGCACAGGTAATGGACGTTCTGCAGTGATTTGGAAGGCACTGCAAATGCGCATAGCGATTGTGGTGCCATTAACCACTTCTGGACCGCCCATTGTATAGCTACATTATTACCCTTGTTGTATATTGTGGTTACGGCAGCAGCTAGCTTTTTTTTTTTTTTTTTTTTTTTTTTTTTTTTTTTTTTTTTTTTTTAAAATATAGCAGGCGATCCTCTTTCAGATAAAAGTGGTCCTGGCAGCAGGCTTGCCACGGTATCGCTTTTATGGGCAGCGGGAGAGGTGCACCAAAAGATCCCTTGTTAGTACACCCCCTACACTTAACAGGTACAGTGGAACCTTTTATTACGAGCATATTCTGTTCCAGGAGAATGCTTGTAATCCAAAGCACTTGCATATCAAAGCGAGTTTCCCCATAGAAGTCAATGGAAACAAAGATAATTCGTTCCACATTGACTTCTATTGCATGCGGCCAGAGGGGGGTGCTGGAGAGACTTGAAAATACTCGAAGACCGCTCGGCTGCACTCGGAAACCCTCAAAGGCTCGGGAACGGAGTGTTTCTGAGTGTCACCGGCGCCCCGCCCCCCACCTCTGGCCAAATGCGGTACTGCACACCGCAGAGGCTTGAATCCTGCTCGTTTTGCGAGACAACACTCGCAAACAGTTTTTTTTTTTTTTTTAAATGCTCGTTTTGCAAAACACTTTAACGGCGTTACTTGCAATCCGAGGTTCCGTTGTATTACATTTGTGAAATTCCTTACCATTGAAGAGGAAAGACTAATTGAATTTTCAGGAAGTCAGCTCTGTAATTCAAAAAATGCTGCATGTATTCTGCCAAGGAGGAGCTGTTGGAACAGTGATTGCATCATATCCTCTTCTTTCTCTACTCCAGGGATATGCAATTAGTGGACCTCCAGCTGTTGCAAAACTACAAGTCCCATCATGCCTCTAAGTGTCATGCTCGTGGCTGTCAGTCTTGCTATGCCTCATGGGACTTGTAGTTCTGCAACAGCCGAAGGTCCGCTAATTGTATATCCCTGCTCTACACTATAATCAAACTACACTTCCCATCATGCTTTGATAACTGCACTGAATGTGGGAGGTACACTAGGCCCGTAGATGTTAAATGTGAACAAGCCCACTTCAACATAAATCGCGCCCCTCATTCTGCAAGCAGCACACCACACTACTCAGTTGCACACCGCAGGATAGGTAGGTTACAGCCTTATAAATGCAAAGCATGTTTGTGCTTTCCCCCTCCAGCCACAGCAGGAGATCAGTAATTACATAAAGTGAGGGAAATACTTAACTGTAGACACATCCCATAATTTTATTTTCTACACACCAGTGGCGGCTGGTGCTCAAAATTTTTTTTTTTTGGGCAGGGGTGCGCAGACAAACTGAAATTCTGAAACCTCATCAATTGCAGCCTCACTGTGCTCCATCAAACACTGCAGCTGTGCCCCCCCCTCTGCTGTCTGCCCGGCCCCGGTGGTGGGGTAGGCATGCGGGTGACGAGCAGTGGGACCTTGCAGCGGGTCAGACAGCTCCTGTGTCCTCCGTGCGTCTCCTCCTGATAGGCGTCAAATTGTAGCGCCTGTCCTTTCGGCCAATCAGGGGACGAGTAACAGGACCCGCGCACCTGATTGGCTGAGAGGCGGTTCAGTGTTCGGAAAGCGAATATTCATTCGCTTTTCTAACACACCTGGGTGGGCTCGTTGCGCAAAGCTTTGCGCCATGAGTCTACTTTTTTTAAGTCTGACTCTAATCAGGTGCTTCAAAAATACGTAACATCCCACCTCTTAGAGTGGCATTGTGATTGACAGCACACGGGTCCAATGCCAGTCCGGGTGGCGGGACGTTTCGGCAATCAGTGTTTCAAATACAAGATCTGTCACAGGCCGAGATCTCCGCTCTGTCACCCGGCTGACTAGTAATGATCCCTGCTCTGCAGTGAGAGATGCCGGGCGGATTGGGGACGGTGACTGACGTGCTGGCAGGGAGCGGAGGAGGAGGACACCACCTCCATGGGTGGTACAGACTGGGGACTGAGACCCCCCTCCGCCCAGTACAGCAAGTGGGGACAGAAATGGAAGTCCCTGCTTGCTTTTTGAGAACTTCAAGTGGGAAGTGACAAGACCACTGGCTGGGAGTACAGGAGGAATGGCAGTCAGTGGTCTTACAAACAGGATATCACTGGGCAGTAACTTGTTTTTTTTTTTTTTTTTTTTCTTCAAAATCATCGGGCTATTGCAGAGGAACTACAGAGCTCAGAATAACATGGATGGCCTAGTCAGTGAAGGGAGATCAGCAAGGACATGGTAAAGTTTTTTTTGTTTTTTTTTGTTTTTTTTTTTCTTCCCCCTGAGTTCTGTTTTAAACAGTTTGTAAACCCTTGTGGTATTTCACCTTGATGCATTATGGTGAAAAACTTGTAGTGCAGCCGCCTCCCCAGAGCCCCCCTTTTACTTACCTGAACCTGATCATTCCATCGACTGGGAGCACAGCAGCTCCAGCCGGTGTCTCGGGTTCTCATTGGATAAATTGACAGCAGCGCAGCCATTGGCTCCCACTCGTGTCAATCCAATCCAGTGACACGGGAGACGGGGGGGAGCTTTCTGTCTGTCAATGGACACAGCAGCAGAACTGGGGAGCGTGCCTGCATGGGTGTCCCCTCAGAATGCTGGTCTCTGTGGGGGCACTCTATGTGGGGAGAAGCCAGGAGCGCCGCTGGGGGACCCCGGTAGAGGATTGGGGCCCCTCTGTGCAAAACCCTTGCACAAGGGAGATAAGTATGACAGACATTCCAACCAGCAAAAAACTAATTTCAGGGAGGTCACGCTCTGTGCCAACAACCCCCCCCTCCCATTCATAGTAAAATACTATAATAAAATAATACTTTAAAGATAATTAATATAATGCCATAATAAAATTAATACTTTAAAAGATAAGGTTGTGTCACACTGTGCCCATCTGCAGCCTCACTGCCCATACCACCAATCTCATTGCACACAATGTATTGTAGCAGTGTTGCACTACCCACATCTACCACTATACCTCTCTACTACCCACATCTACCACTATACCTCTCTACTACCCACATCTACCACTATACCTCCGTATACTACCCCCATTTACAACTATACCTCCGTATACTACCCCCATTTACAACTATACCTCCGTATACTACCCCCGTTTACAACTATACCTCCGCATACTACCCCCGTTTACAACTATACCTCCGCATACTACCCCCGTTTACAACTATACCTCCGCATACTACCCCCGTTTACAACTATACCTCCGCATACTACCCCCGTTTACAACTATACCTCCGCATACTACCCCCGTTTACAACTATACCTCCGCATACTACCCCCGTTTACAACTATACCTCCGCATACTACCCCCGTTTACAACTATACCTCCGCATACTACCCCCGTTTACAACTATACCTCCGCATACTACCCCCGTTTACAACTATACCTCCGCATACTACCCCCGTTTACAACTATACCTCCGCATACTACCCCCGTTTACCACTATACCTCCGCATACTACCCCCGTTTACCACTATACCACCTATACTACCCACAACCTCCCGACTATACATTACTACACCCTATACTGTACCCTCCTGCCCCCTGTACTGTGTACAGTCATACATATATACAGGCCACTGATAGGCTGGGAGAGGCATTTTTGATGGGGGGGCAGGGTGTACAGTGGGGGGAAAGTTTCAAAAAGGAGTGGGAGCAGTGTGTACAGGGAAAGATTCAGTGTACACAGAGGGCAAGTGTATATGGGGTGGGGGGACAACTGTGTGTGTGTGTGGTACATTTTATTTGGGATAATTCCCTGGTTGTGTGTGTTTTTTGTTTCTAATGCAACTCAAAAGCCACGCACAATATGTAGCATCATTTATCCACACCCACTCCGTGCCACCATGCGCATAGCGTGCCACAGGTCACTATCTCCCTGGTAGGGGCCCCAGTGGATTATTTTTCCCAGGGGCCCATGATGTTAAGATGACCCTGATGCACACCACTACTCACCTCCCATCCCCCACACTGCTGACCTCTGTACACTGTGTACATTCACACCACCAGGACGATTGAAGAAATTCATCCAATGGCTGGGCACACTCTCACTAATCTAATAATAAAACCGTAGTGAGTCATATATATTATATATTATCAATCCATGTATACACCCAGAGCCCACACAGGTGGGTACAAATATTCATTCAGACACGGCTCCTGTGAATTAGGGAGACGGGTAGCAGTGGAACTACAAGCACCAGAGCACACACGTCGCACACGAGCCAGGAGTATAAATACATG